>NC_050443.1:1205505-1330505 GCF_903995425.1 Onychomys torridus
TATGACTAATGCTGCCATGGACATAGAAGAGCAAGTGTCCTTGTGGTATGATTGAGCATCCATTGGGTATATGCCCAAGAGTGGTATCATTGGGTCTTGTGGTAGATTGATTTCCAACTTTCTGAAAAACTGCCATACCAATTTCCATAGTGGCTGTACCACTCCGCATTCCCACCAACAGTGGAGGACTGTTCCCCTTGCTCCACATCCTCTCCAACATAAGCTGTCTTCAGTGTTTTTGATCTTAGCCATTCTGGCAGGTATAAGATGGTATCTCAGAGTCATTTTGATTTGCCTTTCCCTGATGACTAATGATGTTGTGCAATTCCTCGAATGTCTTCAACCATTTGAGATACTTCTATTGTGAATTCTCTGTTTAGCTCTGTAGCCCATTTTTTACTTAGATTGTTTGTTATTTTGATGTCTAGTTTCTTGAATTCTTTATATATCTTGGAGATCAGCCCTCTGTCAGATGTGGTGTTGGTGAAGATCTTTTCCCATTCTGTAGGCTGTTGTTTTGTCTTACTTACCACGACATTTACCTTACTGTTAATTAATTGTTGCTGTCTGTGTCTGTGCTACTGGTGTTCAAGGATAATTCCTACTTTCTCTTCTATCAGGTTCAGTGTATCTGGATTTATGTTGAGGTCTTTCAACCACTTGGACTTGAGTTTTGTGCATGGTGATAGATTTCGATCTATTTGCCATCTTCCACATGCTGACATCAGTTATGCAAGCACCACTTCCTGAAGATATTTTCTTTTTTTCCATTGTATAGTTTTGATTTCTTCATCAAATTCAGGTGTTCATATGCATGTGAATTCCATTCTCTTGGCCTATGTCATGGTTTTGGTGCCAGCACCCAGCTGTTTGATACAGCCAACAAGACAAAACAACAGCCTACAGAATGGGAAAAGGTCTTCACCAACCCCACATCTGACAGAGGGCTGATATCCTTAATATATGAAGAACTCAAGAAATTAGACATCAAAATGCCCAACAGTCTAATTAAGAAATGTGCTATAGAATTCTCAACACAGGAAGTTCAAATGGCTGAAAGACATTTAAGGAATTGCTCAACATCCCTAATTATCCAGTAAATGCAAATCAAAATGACTCTGAGATACCACCTTACACCTGTCAGAATGGCTAAGATCAAAAACACAGAAGACAGCTTATGCTGAAGAGGATGTGGAGCATGGGGAACTCTCCTCTACTGCTGGTGGGAATGCAAGCTTGTACAGCCACATTAGAAATCAATATGGCACTTCCTTAGAAAATTGGGACTCCGTCTCCCCCAAGACCCAGCTGTAGGGGCATATACCCAAGAAATGCTCAATCATACCTTAAGGGCATTTGCTCAGCTATGTTCATATCAGCATTGTTTGTAATAACCAGAACCTGGAAACAACCTAGATGCCCTTCCACTGAAGAATGGATAAAGAAAATATGGTACATATACACAATGGAATACTACTCAGCAGAGAAAAACAATGACATCATGAGTTTTGCAGGCAAATGGATGGATCTAGAAAAAAATCATCCTGAGTGAGGTAACCCAGACTCAGAAGGAGAAACATGGTATGTACTCACTCATAAGAGGATACTAGATGTAAATCAAAGGTGACTAGACAGCTACACAACTCCAGGGGGGCTACTTAGAATACGGGACACTAGGAAAGACACAGGGATAACCCAATGACAGAGAAATGGATGAGATCTACATGAACAACCTGGACGACAGTGGATGTAATGAAGGGCAAGGTTTGAGGGAAAGAAAGCTTTGGGTAGCAGGAGATCCCAGCTGGAACAAAAACAGAAAGGGAGAACAAGGAATAATAGACCATGATCAATGATGACCACATGAGAACAGGAATAGACAGAGTACTGGTGCGGTCCCCAGAAATCCACAATGATACATCCACTGTAAACTGCTGGCAATGGTAGTGAGAAAGCCTGATCTGACCTAGTCTGGTGATAAGATAGCCAAACACCCTAACAGTAATGCTGGAACTCTCATCCAATAACTGATGGAAGTGAATGCAGAGATCCTCAGCCAGGCTCCAGGTGGAGCTCCAGGTGTCCAATTGTTGAGAAAGAGGAGGGACTGTAAGAGAGTGAATTGTTGAGACCAAGACTGGCAAAAGCACAGGGACAAATAGCCAATGGAATGGAGGCATATGAATTATGAACCAAAGGCTATGGAGCCCCCAGCTGGATCAGGCCCTCTGGATAAGTGAGACAATTGAATAGCTTGAAATGTTTGGGAGGCATCCAGGTTGTGGGACCAGGACCTGTCCTTAGTGCATGAGATGGCTGTTTGGAACCTTGGGCTTACACAGGGACACTTTGCTCAGCCTGGAAGGAAGGGACTGGACCTGCCTATACTGAATCCACCAGGTTTAAATGAATCCCCAGGAGAGTCTTGGTCCCGGAGAAGATGGGAATGGAGGGGAGGTGCTGGAGGGAATATGGGGTCGGGGGCAGGAGCAGGGGGGACAGGGGAACCCATCGCTGATGTGTAAAATTAAAACACAAATATAATAATAATAATTTTAAAAAGATAAATGTCAGCAATAAATGTTTCATTGTGAGACCCTGGACAGTTCATTAAGACTGGTGTGGGATTACCTGTACCTATGAAGTCTGCTGGAGTGGAAGGCATGTGCTCTCCATGGGGACGATGATGAGACAGAGCAGAATCAAGTGGCTGGTGGTGCCCCTACCTGCAGGTAGGTCACTCACCTTCTTGCCTGTTGGTGGGTATCACAGGAGAGTAGAGCACAGGATTTCTTGGTAGCTGTGGTCATATTCTCCTTCTCATTTATGATTTTGTTAATTAACTCAAAGCAGTTCCAGTAAAATCAGGAACAAGACAAGGCTGTGCACTCTCTCCATATCTATTCAATATAGTACTTGAAATTCTAGCTAGAGGAATAAGACATAGGAGATCAAGGAGATGCAAATTTGAAAGGAAGAAGTAAAACTATCATTATTCACAGATGATATGACTATATAGATAAATGGTCCTGGAAATTCATCTAGGGAGCTCCTACAGGTGATAAACACTTTTAGTGAAGTGGTTGATTACATGATTAACTAAAAAAAATGAGTTCACCTCCTATATAAAAAAGATAAAGGGGATGAAAAAGAAATTTTATAAATTACATCCTACCAATAGCTACAAATAATATAAAATATCTTTGTGCAACTCTAACCAAGCTCATGAAAGACCTGTATGACAAGAACTGATAGTTTAGAAGAAAAAGTTGGAGGAGGTATCAGAAGATGAAAAAGTCTCCCATGATCTATGATTGGACAAACACAGTAAAATAGCCAGCAAAAAATAAACAACTCTACACAATCAAGGACATCCCTATCCAGAACTCAACACAATTCTTTACAGACATTGAAGTAACAATGTTTAGCTTCATAGTGAAAAACAAAAACCTAGGGTAGCTGAAACAATCCTGTATAATTAAAGCATTCCTAGAGGTACCATTTTGCCTAATTTCAAGCTGTACTGCAGAGCTACAATAATAAAAATCACATTACATTGTCATAAAATATAGACTGGTCTGACTAGTGTAATTAAACCAAACACAGGCATAATTCCACACACTTATGGATACCTGATTTTCAACAAAGTATGCTGTTCTAACTGGGCACTACTGGCATGTAGAATAATTCAAGTGAATGCATATCTATCAAACTGCAAAAACCTCCAGTCTAAGTAAATCAAGCCCCGAAATTGATAGCAGAGCAAGTGGGGAATAATCTTGAATGAATTGGCCCAGGAGACAACTTCCTGAGTAGAACAGCAATAGCTCAAACACTGTGAACAACAATTAATAAATGGGACCTCATGAAACTTAAATGCTTCTGTGAGGGAAAGAACATTGTCAGTACGACAAAACAGCAGCCTTCAAAACTGGAACATTTCTTCACCATCTCATCTGTGATAGAGGGCTAATTTCCAAATATATAAAGAATTCAAGAAACTACACAAAACTACAAAACAAAATCTAGTTAAAGAATGGACTAAAGCTCTAAAAAGAATCCTCGACAGAAATAGCTTAATGGTGGAGAAACTAAAGAACTAGTCAATATCCATAGCCATCAGGGAAATGTAAATAAAAACATCTCTGAAATTCCATCTTACACCTGTTATAATAGCTAAGTTCAAAAACACTAATAATGGCCTATGCTGGAGAGGATGTGGAGCAGAGTGAACGTTCCTTCATTGATGATAGTAGCATAAACTTGTAACGCCACATTGGAAATCAATATAGAGGTTTCTCAGAAATTTGAAAATTGATCTGCCTCAAGGCTGATACCCAAAGTTTGCTTAACATACCACAAGGACACTTGTTCAACTATAGATGTAGTAGGGACAAGTGGGGATGCAATCAGTAGGAATTATGTAGGGAATGGATGGAGACAGTACTAGAAAACTGAATCCAATGAGACTCCCTCAGAGTTCACAAAGTGCCCAACCTCAGCAGATATATCTACATCACAATTCCTGCATCTATATCACAGAGAACATTACAGAAGCAAATATATATAGATTGTAAGAACAAGAATATACCAGGAAGTCTCCAGTGAAACAGCTTCTCCTAGAAATGGCTGAAGAAATAAATAAAACCAGACAACGCACTAGTAGTGAAAATATTTATGTGGAAGGAAGAAATTTTCAATATTTAAACAGAGAACTACAGACAATGAATGGCCACTAGAAGAAATAGAATTAGTTTCTCTCAGGCATGAGCTCCATTATTAGTTGCCCCATGCAGAGTGGTTACTCCTGTAATTTTTCAGACTAATATATTACCATTCTACAAGATAGTCATTGTCTTACAACTGCAAGAATAGATATTCCCTCTGAACCTACTAAATTGTGTCAACAATATGCTTTATTTTTCTTGGTTTTTGTTTTAAAACTCTGGTATAGATGTTACAGTCTAATTAAATAGGAATCACAGGGCGAAATTCAGAGTTAAAAGCCCAAGAGGTCAGAGCAGTAGCTAAGAGCTGATACTAAAAATCCTTTCTTGCCCTTTGCTGTCACTGTCCTCCTTCTGCTCTGAAAGAGACCTAATTCCTGTGTATCTTTTTATTGCCTTTCAGTTCTGCCTTCTCATTGGTTGTAAATCCAACCACATGACCTCCTCATCACTTCCTGTCTATACAAGACATCCAGGTCTTCTATGGTTGGTATTGAGATTAAATGCGTGTGTCTCCATACTGGCTATATCCTTGAACACACAGAGAACTGCCCGTCATGTGATCGAGATTAAAGGTGTGTGCCACCACCACATGGCTTCTGCTATGTCTTGCTATTAGCTCTGACCCCCAGGCAACTTAATTAACACACAAATAAAATCAAATTTCAGTACAAATAAAATGTCACCTTACTCTGGTCAAATCAACATGTAAGTGTAATTCTCACCCCTCATTATAAAAGCATCTCTTTACAGGAGACAGAGACTATTACAGAAAACTTTCAACTAGTCCAATTGTAGAGAACAACTGACTTGGGGTGCCCAGACCCAACTGATTCTTCTGCAATGCAACTCCTACACCTAAGACTGAGGGAACATTGCAGAAAAGGAGGCAGGATTGTAAGTGCCCTAAGACCTGGATACCTTCTGTGAGAGTGCATCTCTGAGAAATAACAGAAAATCTACACCAAAGACACCTCCACAACATGCCTGCCTGAACAAGACCTGAACAAGGGCAAGACCAGTAGACATGCTAACATGCAAGGAGGAAATTGCACAAGGCCCCAGACCTTGACAAAAGACAACAGGCAGCTAAGGAATGCTGAGAGAGGGAGAGTCAATGTTCACCAGGCATAGCCTCTGCTTCCTCATTCAGTACCAAATGCTGAGGCCTGAGATCATGTACAAACAACACTGAATGAATTCAGCAGGTGGCATTTGCATATATATGCATACATATAAAATATTTAAAGAAAAGGATAGGAAGTAGAGAGGGAGAGGTTGGAGGGAAATATGAGAATGATTATATGGAGGAGAGTGGATGGAGGCAGTATAACCATATTTTAATTTTTTTAAACTTCCTATTCTAGATGGAAAGTTCAAATTCAATATGGTATTTCACATATAAACTGAAATTTATACATAGACAATATTAGTCAAATAAAATAAGTGGCCAAATACTATGGAAAAATTGAAAAAGGAAGCACATCTTTTTCCTGATCTTTGATGAAACATTCCTTAATAGAAGTGTATGGATTTGAAAGTTTCATTTGTTCTGTGTTGGTTACTTCCTCCCCCTTGTCTCCTTCCTCCACCTTCCTCATTGATTCTTTCATCTGAACTCACTCTTAGCCCTCCTCCTCCCCAATTTCTTCCCCCAAAGGACCCTCTGTCTTCACCATTTCCGCATGGACTGATGATCAGTATATTTGGAGTAATCACCAAATTGTAACTGCTGAGACATTTGGCCTCATGAACTCAAAAGGCACTGGATTCTCAGTTTTCCCAAAATAGAGCCAGATATTCTGGACTGCTCAGCCTATATCATGTAAGCTAATCCAATAAGCACCCCTTTGTAACACAAGGCACTCTGTCTGCTTCCCCTACATGTCCCAGTGTAATACTGTTTCTGTTTTTAAATGTAATTTTCATAGAAACCTGAAATGACAGACAAAGAATGAATACTTTTAAGATATTATTTAAAACAGCAGAACCCCATAGGAGACAACAAGCTTTCTGACAGCTGTGTTATTGTTAAAAGAGGGAAGAATGTGTCACTGAATTTCCTTCCACATTGTGGAAGTCCCCTTAGTTTTGTTCTTTTTTTTGGAAACCATTACTAATGACTCAGAGTATCAAGTACATATACAGTCAGGAAACACTTCAGGTGATGCAGTTCATTCAAGTGATAAAGACTTGATCAAAAAATATTGTACACATGTACCAAATTCTCAAATAGTTAAAAAAACACATTATTTTACAAGACAGGAACAAAAAAGACACAGAGCTCAAGGAAGACTAAAGATAAATAGGAAGTGAGGTCTCCTGCTGCACAAGCTCACAACACCTGCCAAGCTTCCATGTACAATGATTCTGTCTTCATGGGTTGAGCTGCATGCTCTTAGACCCTTCCTTGGTGAGGACAGCATCCTATTTCCCAGGACACTGAAGAGGTAGCATGCCAGTGAAAAGACAGGACTCTCTCAAAAGGAAGATTCACTCCTTCACTCTGCCATCTCAGTTTATCTAAAATGAACATGACCTCCTCCAAAAACACCCCAAGGCAATCCTAAAACAAAACCCTGCACTTGTGGTACATCACAGTCAAGTACCTGTGTTGGACCCTGAGAAGATGTACAGCAGGATTAATTTTTCTCCTTCTGACAACATGTGGACATTTGTGAATTGACACCTGTAGTCAACACTAGTGGGAACTTATTAAAAGCAAGAGAATCCTTTACAAGTGTGAAGACATTTCAGGATGTGTCCTGCAACTCAACACACTGGCCATCTCATTATTATCATCACATTATGTTACTGCTGAAGCTACTCAAGTGATTTTAAGAAGCCTGACATATATACTAAAGAAGATACAAAGTAATCCCTCCAATTAGTCAATAAACCCATATATTGACAAAGTATATTCTGCATCTGAGCTATTAAATATGGTGATCTCTAGGCATGAATGAATATCACAAATTTCATGCTCCAGAGCCATATGGAGGATGATATTTAAAACCACAGCAGGCAGGCCATTTCCCTTGTGGAAGAATATTCAAGAATTTCCTGAATGGTAATACAAACTGACAGACATAGATGCAATTTTTTTCTGAAGGTCATTAGTGAGGTGATAAAATTGCACACCGGTGTAAGTTGACTATTTTGTGGGATGTGGGTAGCACAGGGGACTGACTTCAATAATTATCTCACCTCTACTGTCACATAACTTTTTTTGTTTTTTTTTTTTTTTGAAACAGCATTTCCCTGTGTAGCCTTGGATATCCTAGAACTTGTTCTGTAAACCAGGCTGACCTTGATCTCACAGAGATCTGCCTTATTCTGCCTCCAGCATTCTGGGATTCAAAGTGTACACCACAATCATCTGGCTCATAAAGGATGTTTTATCCTGAGTCCTTTTGTTTTTGTTTCCTCTCATTTTTATTAATATTTTTAGAATGTTGTAAAATGTGTTTTGATCATATTCATCCTTCAATTCCTCACCATTAACCCCTTTCCTATATATCCAACATCTAGTCTTCTTTAAAAACTGAAACAATCACCCATCAAGTCCAGTTTCTGCTGCCCATACAGTCTGGAGTATGACTGTCATGCCCTTAAATAAACCTCACTGTTTATCTCAAAGAAACTATCAATTGCCAACAACTCCTCAGCTACTGGTGAGACTTCATGCCAAATTACACTCTTTATGCTTGTGTTTGGTCTGCTTGAGCTTACAAGGGACTTTTTTATACATTCATTACTGCTGGGCATTCCTATGTGATCCGCTTCACTGTGTTTATAAAAAGTTGCTTACTTGTAGACATCTACCATCAGTGGCTCTTACAATCTTTCTGCCTCTCATCGGCAATATCCTCTGTGACATAGGTATCCCATTAAGGCTGAGAATTCGGGAGTCTATGCTCTGTATCTTGATAGGTTGAGTGCTGTGGATATCGCTCTGTATAAATAAAATGCTGTTTGGCCAGTGGCCAGGCAGGAAGTATCGGTGGGACAAGAGAGAAGAGAATTCTGGCAGGTGGAAGGTTGGGGTGGAGAGATAAGGCCAGCTGCCACCATGACAAGAAAGAGATAAGGTAATGGTAAGCCACAAGCCACATTGCAAACTATAGATTAATAGAAATGGATTAATTTAAGATAGAAAAAATAGATGACAAGAAGCCTGCCATGGCCATACAGTTTGTAAACAATGTAAGTTTCTATGTGTTTACTTGGTTGGTTCTGAACATCTATGGGTCTGGCAGGTGAAAGAGATTTGTCCTGACTGTGAGCCAGGCAGGAAAAATCCAACTACAGTTGAGAGTCTTTATGTTAAGCATCAACTACTTCATAAAGAAGCTTCTCTCATGAGAGATGTTCTAATATATGAATATAATGATAAGGAACTTATTTTATACTGTGGAACTTTGGCAGAGTGATAATAGTAGGTTCTCCCTTATGGATTGTCTAGTCTCACATTCTTGGTAGTAAATTTTATTTAAAAAATTCTGTTCACTATTCATTTCCATGAATGTAGTTATTTAAAATAAATGACAATGGGACTACTTCAAAATAAGATAGTATGTAATATTGAATTATTTAAATTAATTAAACTACTTAAACATATAACTATGAAAAATAACATTTATGATGTTTCTGTCTGTCCTCTGAAACACATTAATATTTTTTCTCCCTTTTTCAAACTTTTATTGATTCTTTGTGGATTTCACATTTGCATCTGTATTGCACTTATCTCCCCATCCTGTCACTTCTGCCCTCTGCCTATGCAAACTCCCTTCAACAACAAAACAAAAATATAAGCAAAACTCAAACCAAACAAATACAAAGCAGGAGAAGAGGAATCTTGTCATGGAAGCTGTAGTGTGGCCCACTGAATCACACAGTTTACACTTTAGTCCATTCATCTTCAATTGCTAGTGTTCATTGTTATGAGTGACTGGTCTGTTTTGAGGCTTCAGCCACACTGTCAATAATGGGCTCTCTGGGGCTCCTCTGGGATATCCTGTTGCTTTTGTTGTTGTTGTTGTTGTTGTTTATTTATTTGTTTTTGTTTTTCAAGACAGGATTTCTCTGTGTAGCTATGTGCCTTGTGTTTTGTTTTGTTTTGTTTTCACTTTGGGTTTCACCGGGGCCATCTGTGTATCCTTGGGGTTGGAACTGTCCACTGGACCTGATGGATCCACAAATGAAGACAGTGTCTCCCCTGTCTCACAGTCCATCAGTGTCCAGGTCTCCTGAGCCTCCCCAGTCTCACCTCAACGCCTGACTACTCAGACACATGTCTTGTACAGATCTGATGCAAGGAAGTGCTGCAGCTGTGCGTTTGTAACTTCACAGGTTGTGAGTTTCTACAAGAAGGGATTTTCTGACTTCCATTCTATCTTCAGTGTCTGATATTCTGTCCCCTAGGCAACAGCGTCTCCTGACCCTTACAGTGAGTTGTATGAAAGACATATTTAGGACTGACTCTTCCTCTGTCACTCACTCCGGCATCTTTTGCAGCCGTGAGTCTCTGTATTCTCTGTGTTTGGTTGCAAATAGAAGCTTTCCTGACTAAGGCAAACAGTAGCTTTTACGTAAAGATTTAAACATGGATATTTATAAGCAGTCTGATATTATGTTTATTTTGGTAAATATCAATAGCAATTTCTGTATAGGACCTGTGATCTCCAAAACAAGTTGTTTTTGTTTGTTTTGTTGCATTGTCTTTTCTTTTCTAACCAGGTTTACAGTAGCAGCAGATATGAGATACCTTTCTGTGGCCCAAACATTAAATTTGGAGTACACTGTTTGTGGCTCCCATTACAGCGGTGCCACTATCACATATGTAGGCACATCTGGCCTAGCAGTTTGGTGTAGTTTATGGTGTTCACTGCTCTGTAAAATCAGTGGTTCCTTCCATCCCTTGTAGCATGAACCATCTCTCACTTCGAAACTAGACATCAACGTAGACATTTCTTTTCCAGTTAAGGTCCCAGTTTCCTTCTTCTATATCTTGCACCCAAGGTGTGTGATATAGTCAGCAGTAGGTTCTTTATTTCTAGTTATGATGGGAAATCCGTAAAAAGAACAGGAACGTATATTGTTCTGGGGGGCTCTGTGGTTTACCTAACTAATAATCACTATAGAGGCAAGCTCCACATGGAATTGAATTTCTTATTTATTATCTTACTTGTTTGGTAACATTATAATCTATACATAGTGGGTATCTCACTTCAAACTCATTTAGTTTATATTTTAAGTGAGTTAAAAAAAAGTAGGGAACAGATTAAGATAGGTTTATTCTGCATCCCAGAATCTAATCAATATTTATACATATAATTCACCTATTGGCTTAAAAGGGTTTATTGGGAAATGTTATCATTTATACTATTTATACTATACAGAGAAAATATTTTATTGTTTAAAATAAAATTTACAAAAAACCCACAAAAAATAGGGGGGAAAAGAGTAGGTTCCCATGTGGACTTTTCAAATTCACCCTCCTTTTTTAAACTCTCTTCCTCCATACCCTTGTCTTCCTCATCCAACTATTCCTTGACACTTTACTTTTTTAGTTAAACACACAAAATGAAAGAATCACAAGTAGATTTTACATATGAGAACACAATGCTCTTTTTAGGATTTATTTGATTCATAAATTGTATGTGTTGGATGATGTGTGTATGAATACTGGTGTTCAGGGAGGCCAGAGGTATCAGATGCCCCCAGAGCTAGAGTTACAGGAAGATATATGTGTCCCCTGACATCAGTTCTGGAAATTGACCTCAGGTCCTCTGGAAGAGCACATGTACACTTCACCATGGGTCAGTTCTCCAACCTCAAGACCCCTGTGTTTCTTGCCTGTGTTACTTCACTCAGTATAGTTTTCTGATGACCATAAACACTCTGAGCAAAGGAGTTACACAATCAGTTTCAAACAAGGATATAACAGGCTATATCAGAGATAACGCATTTATGCTTAATGTGTATTCTGGGAACTGAATAATTGCATTGATTAAGCACACTAAAAATACCCCCACGAGCATCGACATGTGTCAGTGTTGCATTAAGTAAAGAAACACTTTTACTTGGATTGCCTTAATTAAGATGGAATCCAGGTTTGGATTCTTCACTTCCTTTCCTTTTCTTTCTTTTTATCTGTAGTTCGTCGTTTCTGGCTTGTCTCTAGTCTTTCTGTCGTTGGTCTGGCTATGCCTTCATGATATCTTACTGACATTCCTAATGAAGAACTTGGATGTGTACTTATTGAAAAGCACAGAAAGTATCAGGTGCATAAAGAATTAGAGATAATCTACATAGATTTTAATAGTTTTATAAGGGATTAAGTAATTCATTCCAACTGATCCCAAAGCATCCAATCCTTCAAATGTATGCTTATCAGTACTATCTGTATGATGTGTTGCACATTTACAGTGGGTATTTGTAATTTAAGATCACTTCTGACATATCTGCTGTTTTCAGCAAATTCTTAACACAAACTTATATTCACATGTTGAGTTAGGGGAATGGAAAAGTAACTAATTTAAGATTGAAGTTACATATTAGCATAGGCTTTAAGAGTTCATTTTATAGGAAATCTGAGGCAAGTAAGGTTGGTTGAAAAAGTGTTCTCTTAAAAACAGTTTAAACAGATGAATGCACAGTGGGTTATCAAAGTGTATTATTAACTTTGGCTGTGAAGACCAACAAATGTTCCAGTCTCTTTGAATGTAAGAGATATTTTCATTTTATGTATAACAAAAATCTGAGATCCCTCATAAAGGAGCCAGTGCTCTTACCTACAGACCTAGCTTTCCATTCTCTCATTAATATTAATTGATTTTTTGTCATTTCAGGATTATATAATGCATTCTACATACTCTCCCCCACCCCCTTTGTCTCTCTCCAGTCCTTCTCATATCACATTGTTCTCTATGCATCCATTTCTACATTCTTGTCATTTTGTTGTGTTTGTGACTCTCAGAGTTTGACCAGAGCCATCTGTGTGATTGAGAGGTTAGAACTCTCCACAGGAGTGTGGGAGTTCATAAATGAGGAAATAAATGGAGACAAAAGCTCTGCACTATCCAGACCATGTCAGTAGCCACAGTTCACCAGGGAGGTGAAAGGTCACAGAAGCTCTTCCCCATCAATCACTGATTTTGAGAGCCTTATGCAGGGTCAGACAAAGTGACCACAGCTGTTTTGAGTACTTATGTGTCAGAGCCATGCCATTTCCAGACGACTGCATTTCACAACCATCCTCCCTATCTTCTGGTGCTGCTATCATTTCTTTCTCCTTCCCATGGTGTTCCCTGTGGTGCTATAAATGTCTGGTTAGGGCTGATCACTCACCCATTGTTTATTCTCAACATCTTCTGCAACTGTGATGGAAATGCTATTTTTTCTATAAAATGAATATGGACGCTTAGGGCTGTCCTGCTCAAAGCATTGAGGAAATGATAACCAGGTGTCTAGGGAGTGAAATGCCCCTTCATGTGGGGCTGCTGTAATGAAACCACATGACAAATAGAACCAGCCTTCATCAGCCACATCCTGTGAACCTGTCCAGGCAGCCAGGCCTTGTGGCCTCTTGGTAGAGATGCCACAATCCTTACATTTATAACCATGCTCTGACTAGATGTGAAGAGGAAAGATGACTTTTTGATCTGCAAGATAATACAACCCAAAGCTTAGCACTGGTCCATTGGAAAGCCCTGGGGGATCCAGGAGGCTTGAGAGAAAAAGGATACCTAACTGGACTTCACAAACACATCTCTCATAAGACACTCTTTTCCTGAGAGTAGACTCCTAGACCCTGGTACCAGTGAGTGAATGTGTTTCTAGCTGTCCCAAGTGTCTCTTTCCTAACTGGTGGCTAGAAGCCAACCCTGGACAGGAGTGAGGGTCATCAGTAGGTATGAACTGCCCCTAGAGATGCCAGAAAGTTCCTTAAGCTGAGAACTGGCATGGACCCTCCCTAAATCCATCATCCAGACTAAACCAAGTTCTGTGATTCCTGGGCGACCTAAATAACAATCTTGTGTAAAATGTCAACAGAATCCCAGGAATATCACCTCTGTAAAGATGGAAGGCCAAATCTGTATTGAAGACAGACCCTACTGGAACCCTGGAGCAATGCTGAATTTCTATCCCAATCATTGCATGGTACCATGGAGGAAGATTTGTCTGTGACTATCAGACCATTGCTAGCTAGTCTGTTTTCAGTAATCCCTTAGAACTGGTGGGGACAGGTAAGAGAATATCCATGGTTCCCATTCTGAGTATTTGCCTTCAGAAAAGGGGTCTTTTCTTAGGAGTGTCCATTATCACAGCCTGACGCTGATTGACAATGTGTAAGGTGAGTGTCCATTTAGCACAATGTCTCGTTTCCTCTTAGGGTCTACTACAGAGAAAGAACCCAGAATGTCAACCCCATTCATCTTTGCTGTGACCTCAAGAGTGAATGAGACCCTTAAGTGTATCTGAGCACAGGGACACAACATATTTACCCTGACCAAGGAAAGAAAACAGGAACTCTCGTGGACCCATACTATTTATATACCAGGCAATCAAGGGTTCTATTCATTGTAGGTCCTGTGACCTTCAGCGACAGGTGGACATTCAAATGTTATGGTGAAAGATTCCCGGGTGGGGATCTTCCCTCAGGAAAGACCCCAAACCCAAGGAACACACCGAAACCATCCATCAGATGCAAACAGCAAGAGGGTTTATTTGAATACACAGGTACCTGGGGCGACAAGTCTCTCGGAGGACTTGTGCACCTTCCTAGGGAAAGGGGGACTTTTTATAGGATCCCAGGGGCAGAAGCGCAGTTACAGAAGTGAGAAGCATAGTTACAGGGTTCCCATTGGTTGATTCAAATAAGGCCAGGGTGAACTTGGGGACATATGCTTAATTCTCGGAAATTTGCTGTGTGTGGCTGACTTGGCCTTGTCTAGGGCACAGTGGTGTTTTCCTAGCCCAACTGTCTATTCCCCAAGGCCAGGTGGCCCACCATAGATATCCTGTTTTGACTCAATGGTTTCTCTCCCAAGGCCGGGTGGCCGACCATAGTTATGAACTCCTGTTTGGCCTTCTTCCCCTGAACCGCAGATATCCTGTTCTTTATGTTTAAGCCTTGCAAAATGGCGTTACAGCAGTCAAGCTAAAGCTATTGTAGGGGGTCTTTCATTGGCTAATACAGGAGCAATCCACGTGTATGGTCAGAACCCATTGATGTCCTGGAGCATCTGGCATCAGATGAGGAAGCTCAAACATTTCTTTAAATAATGGTGAGCTTGATACAATGAAGGGAGCCATGCTCCTACAGCTGATGTGTGAGGGGAGCCAGGCTCCTGAGCCTATTGACATGATGCGTGAGAAACAGTGGAATCCAAGATACATAAGCCAAGGAATGGCTATGAAAGGGAACTGTGAGGTATTCAGGAATTATGGGTCTTCATATGACACCACATATGTATCTGCTAGTCAGAATCAGACTACATGTCATCTCTGAGTGTGACCTTCTCTGTATCACTGTTTAAAGAGACTGACATAGTCACATGCTTCCTTTCAGATACTCTCTAAACAACCACTCTGTGATCAACTCAGGGGTTCCAGTAAAAATATGGTGTCAGGGGACTATGGAAATGCAATTATATAGTTTACATGAGGAAGGAATCCTAGAACCTTGGGACATAGACTTTACTGAAGTCTAGAAATAAGGCCAGGTTCTCCATCCCATCCATGACACAGGAACAGACAGGACAATATCACTGTTGCTTTTATAGCCCTGATGGCTGGTCAGAACACATTGGAGCTGGTGCGGAAAGGTGAGAAGACACTCAGGGATCCCAGCCCAAGAACTTTCCCTCAGAAATGGATCTGCTTTTAATGATCTTTCTTTCTCACAGACAGGCCTGAGGGACAGTTGGACTGTTGATCCTACTTAAGTTACTCCCACCTTCTCACTTAAGATTGTAAAACAAACATACTCTGCCATTCCATATCATACCAGGTGACCTAGGGAGACAACATGAACTTCCAGCATTTCTCAGAGCTGAGGTCTGATGGGCTTGCTCTGATTAAACAAGGAGAAGAAAAGCTATCTTGGACATTGCATCCATAGGAAATATCTAGTGAGCAGTTCTAGTAGCTGTTCCCTGTAGCATTTATGACCAACAAGAAAATGTACATGTTTAGATGTTATGGCTACTACAAGAGAATCCAAAAGGTGTGGTTAGAATGCAGTGATCTCCCCACCCAGGGAAATACAGATCTGCATTGAGGAAGCCACATCATCGACACTATGATTTTTTTCTTTTAGATGTTAACTCCTTTTTATAATATTTGCTCCCAGTGGTGTTCAGGTGGAATGTGGATGAAGGAGTTACAATTCTGTGCTAGAGTGCCAGAGTGTGAGGAGTAATGACCCCTGAAGACCGGATGGGAGAGGACACATATTTGGAAGGAATAACTCTTCAACGTTCAACCAGACTTCACTCTAGGGCTGTGCAAGTTAAACTCTCATGGATCTATCTTGGCCACTGGAGAAAATCTGACCTTCCAATGTTGATATGGCATCAGCTATCAGAGTCACTCTACTCAAGAAAAAAAGGAGGTGACCAGACTGGTAATAAGCCTATAGTTGAAAAAGCAAATATATGGAATCCCAGCAGTTTAGAATCCACTCATTTATAACCCCCCCCCCCCCCAAATCTTTTGGATCCTTTGCTTAGAGATCCTTAGAGATGACAATACATCAAACTCTGCAGGATACCCACTCCTGCTTCAATCAGTCTTTCCCAGGTTCTACATAAGAAGTACTTGAAGAACAGGTTTTGTCAGCTAAGTGCTGTTACTATCATGAGTTGGACCTGGGAATATTCTGGGTCTGATTCTGAAGAGATGCAGCTGGATCCATTGGAGACAAGAAACAGGGACTCTCACTGAGCAGCAAGTGTTTCTCTTTTGAGAACCTCTGAGGATGCAGCCCCTTACCCACACTTGGGTGGTCCCTGAATTTTCCTCATACAGGGGGTGTGACTGCTGACTTCACAGAGGAGTCTGAAATTTTAGGAAGCTGGTGCCCTCTGCTGTCACAGTCCTTTAGAAAGAAGTATGCCATGCTGTGGTTCCCATCTACATGGCCCTCCTGAACTCATTGGGGCCTCCATACTCAGTGCATTTTGAGAGGGGAAGCACTTTGTATCTGCTCACTGCAGTGACTCCCATCATGAATGGCTGGAAAGTATCCAGCAAATCAATCTGTGACCACTCTGAATTTCCTGGTTATGTTGTTTATTGTTGCTCTTTTTTAAAAAAAAAATTCCAAACATTGTTTTCTGGTAGAACTTGTTGAAATCATGTGGAATTATTTCATCCTAAAAGGGCATAAATCTATTACTATCTTCAGTAGACTTAATCACCTTCATATACCTGTTTTAAAGACTAATTTTGTCTTAATATTAAGTCTTTATATTCTACACATTGTATTTTTAATTTTTAATGAATTATTCCTTTCATGAGTATGAGTGTTTTATCTGCATTGATGTTTGTGCAATAAGCATATGAGCCATACTGTGGGTGCTGGGAAACAACCCAGTTCCTCTGTAAGAACACCACTTTTCTTAGCTGCTGAGTGATCTATCCAGCTCCTATTCCAGATATTTTCAGTGGAAATTAATAATATCCAAAAATAGTTAGAATTTTTCACAGTAATTACAAGCAAACATCTATGAAATACTCAATTATTTTAATAAATTGTTTTTATTGTATTTGAATCCTTTTAATTGTGTACAAAAATATATGAAAGACAGATTTTTCTTTACTCCTTTTAAATTACTTTCCAGTAAATACTTTTTAATTACAGGTAATAAATATACCAATTATTGTAAGATGGAAATTTATTTGTTTTTAAAAAAGAGTTTTTTGTCATACACTCATTTCAGATAGTGATGAAGTTCATAAAGACGATTTTATGTAAGTACTTTTGTGAAGTTTTACCACATTCATACAACCACATTCCCCTTTTCCTTGCTACTATTAACATTCATTTCCAGCCATATATACACAATATAGGAAATACATATTATTTATTAATATATAGAAAATTTAGGGCTCATAGATAAAGGAAAACAAACATTTGTTTTATTATATGTATTTCAAAACAAAGAAATTTTCCTCCCATCAATTTTTTCAAATATATATATATATACTTAATTACATAAACATATAAAGGTTCTTCTTTAATTCTACATATTATGTATTTATGTGTACATAGAACTACAGAACCTTACCCACATCAATATGTCCAGTTAGAATATTTTATACTTGTTTATTATCTACTAATTATCATAGGCTTACACCATGATGCATTAGAACAAATGTGTGTGTGTGTGTGTGTGTGTGTGTGTGTGTGTGTGTGTGTGTGCTACAAGTCTATCTCCATGTCTTTGTGAGGTACACTGTGGATATTTTAGTTAAGGAAATGTTGAAGGATAATAAATCATTTTGGAAACTGGCTGTGATGGATACAAGCGTACAGCCCAAGAACGTCATTCCTTTGTGCTCCTGACGTCCAGGCACTCCTGGGAGGCAGCCTTTCCTATGGATTCTGGGTCCTCCACTGGTAAATCGGGGATCTCATGTCCACTATAAGCAGCTTCCATCATCCTGTACCCCAGGCTGAGCAGAGAATACAGGGGCCTCCTTTATTTATGAACCCAGAGAACATTCTCTCACCCTGAGCTCTCAGATCTAAAATAGAAACATTCCAAGGAAATCCAGACATAAATTCTGAACTCATATGGCACCAGGGGGATGAAAAATCCATCAAGAAGGCTGGAAAGAGCTGTGTTGCAGCAGGGAATGGGGGTTATGCTGGAATTTTGTGAAGTTATATAAGTTATATAACTATATGTTTTTTTAAGTTGCACACCAAACTGAAGATAATGGGTAAATTAAAGCATAAAATACAAATTTTGCAAAAAGTAGGAGTGAATAATTAATAATTCAAGCCTACATCACCAAAAAGAGAAAATGTTTTTTGAGAAAGGTAGACATAAGTTATCAATGTTAGCAATAACAATAGTTTATAGAAAAATTAATACATTTTTATCTATAAAATTTGTACTTGAAAGTTTAATAAAAATCTACACCTGAAGATGAGTGCTGTGTGCACATCTGTAATCCTAGCATTTAGCTCGTGAAGCAAGGGGATCATGAGTTTGTGGTCCACATGGGCTGCATTATTGAGTTTCAGGCCAGTTTGTGCTAAAAAGAAAGTTCAGATCATCTTAGGGATCACAGAGAGAACTGGTTCCAAATAAAACCTTTAAACAGGTTGGGATACAGTGTAAGAAATTCATAGATAGACATGGTCAATACACTTTCTGTGAGCATGTGCAGTTCTCCATATTTTTCATTCATTTGGACACCAAAAAGGTTTGATAATTCTGATAATAAATGTTATGTAATACTGGTAATGCTTATCCAGAAAAACACACCCGTTCACAAAAATAGTATACCAAACTTTTCCAGGCTTGTTCTTTGTTTCAACCAAAATCTCAGTATCTTATTTCATGAAGAAACCAGACCAGGCATAGACCTCAGAAGGCAATAGAGATAGTGTCCAAAAATTTTTCATATGATCATTTGTGAATGCAAAAATACATTATGAGAATAAAATAGTTCTAATCTACTACAGAAGGATCAGGAGCCTCTCCATCTTATTTACAGGTGATATCCACTTCAGCTGTAAGAAAGGGGAATTTTTTTAAAGCCACTGACAACATAGGAGTGTTCCGGAAGCAGCCCCATTTCCCTTGCTTTCTCTCTGTGAATCCCTCTGTGCTCATCTCCAGGATAAAAGCTACATGTGAGGGGCAAAGTCCTGGGTTTAGGAGACTACATAAATACCACACAAGTCCTACTACCTCAGAGACTTCTCATGGTCTAACAACAAAATCATCTGAAATCTGCACCCACGGGAAAACAGACAGTAATAACTGTTCTAACCAGCCATGTACACAAAGTACTCTATGAGTGTTGCCAAGGGAGGAGTCACGTAGCCCCTCTGAAAGCCCCACATTCTATATCTAGGTACTCAGAACATGCCCAAAACTGATGCTGATTCAGTGAAGAAACTTCTTCTTCCTATCATGATCAGCAAGAGCTGTCCTCAGCTGGGTGGATGCTGGTGGACACGTAGGATTGCAGTATTAACCCAGTAGGTGTCATCTAGCTATGCCTCAAGTGACAATAATGCATGAAGAACGAATCATGAACGAGGTGGCCAATAAGCATGATTGGGAAATAAACATGGAATCAAGTTCCTGGAGAGTTGCTTTCTCACTAGGGGCATGTTGCTACTGCTATTGTTGAACATCCAGTGTGTGTGATCAGAGGAGCCAGATGGGATGCCATTGTTGAGGCCATAAGTCATCTCAAAGAGGTTCAACACATATAAATCTCCCCACCAGGAGGGGGAAGGACATGTTCTTGCTGAGAGTGATTTCTATGGAGAGGATGGTGTTACTGATGTCACAGCACTGACTGCAAGTATGACTGGTTCACAGATGCTAATTCTCCTCTCATACAAAAAATGTAACTAATTCCTTCCCCAAGCTTTGCTTGGTGGTGTTGTGTCATTGTTTGTCAGTTACGTATCATCTGGGAGAGTATGAAATGTTTATGGTCTCCAAAATAATTCACACAACTTCTTCAAAACAACTCAAGGGGTAGGTAGCAGACTGGCCATGATTAGGACCTCATAATACTGTAAGGATGGGCTGGATGAATTAAAGAAAGAGACCTGGCATGGAGGCTCTGAGAGGAAATGGCCATGTCTAGAACACTCTCAGATGGAAAGTTACTTCTCAGAAAGACACTAGAACTATTTATTGTTAAGTCTTGGCCACTGATGAAATTAAAATCATTCATACAGGCACAGAGAGATCCCAAGGAACTGCTGCTTCTGTAAGAAAAGACTAGCTCATCACTGGCCTATAATCTCAGTGTACAGGAGGCTGAGGAATGAGGATCATGAGTTTGAGGACTGCCTGGGGTTCATGAGGCTCTTTCTAAAAAGAAATCATTTAGGTCCTGCTTGAGCTGCAGTATTTGAGAAACCAAAGACAGTTGTCTGAAGTGGGAATTTCCTCTTCCTGTGAGGATGATGAAATGATAGCCTTGTGGTAAGAGGGGGGACCCACCATCTAAAAGCCACATGTTGTGTGCCTTTCCATCTGGTGAGGCACTGTCCCCAACCACATGCAAGGTTGTAGCCACAAGAGGAGATTACATGACTACAATTCTCTCAGCTTTTCTTTGAGAGAGAATGTGAAGATGTGAAGATGGTGAGCAGATATACTACTGTGGGGTTGATGGCTTTACTTCCCACAGCCAGGCACCTCAGGATCTCTGAAGGCATTTGTGGTAATGAAGGCCTTTTCAGTCCTCAGGGACAAACCTCTCACAGGTAACTCTCTTCTAGAAGAGACTCTGTGCTTGAACCTAGTGCTTGCATGTGAGTGTGTCCTAAAGTGTCAGATCCCTCCTACTCATGGAGGACAATGGAGCATTTCTTGACACTGGGAATGGAGAATGGCAGATGTTGACAGATGCTGTGAAACTGCATTGGATCCTGGGGCAGAGTTCTGCAATCTGAAGCCTTATGTCCTATGACAAAGAAGCTGATTTGAAGTGAGGATCCTTCCAAAGCCCCAGGACCTGTGGCTTCCAAAGGAAGACACGTGATCACAACATATGAGGGAACTTCATGTACCTGGAATTATCCTTTCTAAAAAGAAAGCCTGTATTCCTGGCACAGAGTGTCCCCAATGTTGTCCTGATTGAAGACTGAGTTACTCATCCTGTTTATTGGTCCCATGTCAGGCAACATCTCTGCTTCTATCAGAAGCCTCCTAGAACAGCGATTCTTTGGAGTTAGCAGTAACAGGTAAGAGAATACTCAGGGTCCCCAGATCAAGTCCCAAACTTCAAAAAGAGGTCTATTCTCAAGGGTGTTTTCCCACTGTAACCCAACAATTGGGGACAAATTGCTCTCTGTAAGCCCATGCAACATGATGCCTTCTTCTGACTAGGATTCTTAAGCCTTGTCAGCCAGACTGTCAGCCCTGTCTAGCCCCGTGGTGACCTCATGAAGGAACACCACACTCCAGTGTCAGAAACATGATGGTTTCATTCTGACAAAAGAAGATGAGGCATTCCCCAGGCCACTGGACTCATACCATGTAAATTCTACTGGGCAATTTTAGGCTCTTTTCCTAGTCATAGTGAAAAGTTTAGATGTTATGGCTACAAAAATAGTCCCTATCTGTGGTCTAAGGACAACGACCCCCCTGGAAATACAAATCTCAGGCATTTTAGCCCTATCATTGATGTGATCATGTTTTAAGAGGCATGAGCTCTGCTCCCAGGGGTATCCCAAGCAGGATGGTGCTGAAGGAAACTCCTGGCTCTTAAACTAAAGTTTTGGAATGTTAAAGAAGTAGCACCTGCAGGACATGATGGGAAGTAGAGATATGTGTCAGGAACCAGCTACCTTGCTTCCAATGCTGTCCAGAAAGTCCTCCTTACTGAACCACCACAGTCCAATCTTGGCTTCAGGAGACTCTATAACGATCAGTGTTTCTCTGACACCAGCTTCATGGATTTGCTCAGTCCATGAAAGGGAAGGTGCAGATCTCTCCTGCCACACAGTCCTCTGCCCCCTCTGGTCATTCTGACTGACTTTCCCTCCAATCCCCATGAATGGCTCCCATGGGAGCTAGTATAGATGGCACAGTACAAATAAAATAGCCTTCTTCTGAGTGATCATTCCAAGTGACCTCCTGCACAGCTGTATCACAAGTGAGGAATCTAGTGACTTCATTCAGAACCCCCAATTACACAGGTATTTCTGTGGATGTCTAGGTTGTGGAGGTCAAAATGAGGGGAGTAGTCTCAATAAGGAACAGATCCTGAAATGATGTTTAATTAGAGAGATCCAGGTGCTCAGAATGTGATTGTGGTGGATCTCAGCTCAGTTGAAGGTGAGCAACCCTCATCCATTCTTTTCTCTAGGACAGCTTCCTGTCACCTTCTCACTCTCAGCCCACACTTGCTCCATGGTGTCCTCTCAAAGATGTGGCTCTTCTGTGCCAGTAAGAGGGGGTATGCATACTTTCCTTCTGTCTAAAGGGCTCCCCACCCACCACTGTTAAAAGTCCCTGGTGCAAGCTTGGCGGTAATAGAAGTCTCCCTGTGTGTCCACCCTTTGCCATCAGTGACAACTACCAGTGATGAAGTTCTTAAGGCTTACTCCCCCACTGTTGTTACTCCTTAGTAACTGTGGAGCCTGAGCTCTCAGGTCAAGGGACAATGTCCTCTCTGACCTTCACGTGTGACTTGTGATCCTACACCAAGAAGCGCTCTTAGCTGGAGTATGAAGGAGGGGAAATAGGGATGGTCAGTCATGTGGGGATGCACCCCTCAAAGATGCAGAACCTAACAGGGCCCTGTGATGAAATTCAGAAAATTCTCATTGGGATACAGGGGGTGCTTGGGGCAGCTGCAAGACAGATGTAAGACAATCTGAGATGAGGTCTCCACGGTCATTTTCTCTCCCTCAAACTCCACTTTCCCAGTATCCCATGTAGATCCCAACTCCACACACTAAGAGCCTATCCCTTTATCTGGTGATTGTTGGTGGCCTCTGTCCACAGAATTCGCTCCATCCCCAGGCTGCCTGCCAACCCTCAGCACATCTATTCAGGTTTTTTCTGTCAACTCAATTTGTGTTCAGTGAGCTAGAGACCAAGCTGGGATCTCAGCAGGCAGGGTCTGCAGTATCACAGAGCCTTAGAAGCTGAGCTCCTTAGGAGAATATCCAGATAAAGATGTTGGTGTCCAGCCTGGGAAGGAGCAGGTGGGTAAGGTGGTGAACAGAGAACTAAGCCCCCCATCTGCCATCACCCATCAGAACCTATAATATTTGCTCTCGCCAATGGGAATCCAAGTCCTAAGAATAGTGAGGTCAGTGTTGGGAGAGAGGCTATAGAGGACCAGAGAAACTAATTGGCTTAGTGCAGCCTATTCTATAGATGCTGTCTGTGGGGGGTTGAATGAAAATGACCCTCACAGTGTCATAGGGAGTGGAATTATTAGGAGGTGTGGCCTTGTTGAAGGCAGTGTGTTACTGGGATTGGGCTTTGAGCTTTCAAATGCTCAATCTACTTCCAGTGTCACAATTTCTTCCTGCTGCCTGCCAATCTATGCATAAGTCTTGGCTCCTTCTCTAGTACCATGCCTTCCTACATGCTTCAGTGCTTCCCAGCATGATGATAATGGACTAAAACTCTGAAGCTGTAAACCAGCCCCCACTAGACATTTTCCTTTATAACAGTTGCTGTGGCCAAGGTATCTTTTCACATCAATAGAACCCCTAACTAAGACACTGTCTTTTTACAAGTTTTTCCTCTATCTGAGACTAAGTTTCTTCAAATGTCAAGGAGAGAAGCAAGGTTTTCATTTTTATGTTCCTTTCAATGTTGACCTTGGTTGTGATGTCTCCTAACACAGGACTTTCAGAACTATATTATTCAGTCAGCTTGTTCCCACTGCCATAGTGATAGAGGTATATGTAGGGCAGAGGACCATTATATTCAGGCACTACATTCAGGTCCCTTCACTCTAACTCATGGAATTCAATTGCTCTGGTGTGAGGAGAAAAGCCAGAAGTCAGATACCCTGGGTTCAATAACCAGTTTACCACTTCCAGCCAGGTGGTCTGAGTGGTGGGTAGATGAATCCATGCTGCATGATTATAAAAGTTGCCGATGGTCAATGCAAACATCTAGAATGAGTCTTCCTCATAGCAGATGTTCAGGCAGGCATCACAGTTACTCATTCCTTAGGTCATTTGTGTCCCAGGGCTGGAAAGAACTTGAATGTTCTCATCAGAATCGCTGTGTTCTTCCTCCTATTGCTTTCACTGTTCAAACATCTCTTTCTCCAGCACCAGCATTGAAGCAAATTTAGGAAAAAACCTTCATGGTTGTGAGTATAGGTGGCAGGGGTCTCAGAAGGTGCTAAGCTCCCCATGTGCATAAAATCGGGGGCTCAGTGCACAAGACCAGGGAACCCATCCAGACTGGGACACATGAACTTAGTACAAAACACTTTTGTAAAATCTCAGATAAGCAAATGCAATCAGCACCTGGGCAGATGTCAGGCATTCTGTGCAAGTATCTACCTCTTGAAACTTAACCCATGAGTTGTAAAATCACCTACATTTCTGTGCAAGTGCCTGAGCTTACAGGGACTCCACCCATGTGCGTGAGACCATTCTGTCTATTGCAGTCTAGAGAGACAAAAACTAGCTTACAATTTTTTTTTGCAGAATCTGTGGATCAAGTGACCAGGGACAGAGGTCATCAGAAGATGCAATTCTTGAGAGACCAGCTCCCAGCTCCCATCCAGCCCGGAACTACTATCTGTACAAGAGGTGAGTGCCTGGGGTCATACCCAGAGAGGCCTGCCCCTAGGTTCCATCCCTAGGCACCAGCCATTCTAGGAAGACCTGCCCAACTTGGCCACAGGTTCTTGCAATAGGGCAGAACCTTCCCACCCCCACAGGGAAGGTTCCCCTTCTCCAAAACCCCTAGCAGATCATGCAATCTCCATGCCCTGCCCCCAAACCCATCTGCTTGAGACCCCACCCACTTCCTGAAACTTAGAGACCAACCCCCAGCTCCCATCCAGCCCAGAGCATCAATCTGGACCAGAGAGAGGCTTCCTGAATCTGTCAGCTCTGTCTGGACCAAGAGACCTGATAAGACCAAGAACGAAACCAAAAAGAGATGGGCAGATGTCAAGACAGAAGTAAATACAACAAAATAGAGAACAATATAGCATCACCAGAACCTAGCCCTTCTCCAACAGCTAGAGCTGAACATAACAGAATGGAAGAAGCAGAAGAAAACAACCTTATGAATAACATCATGAATAGGTTAGAGCCTTATATAGAAGAAATAAAAAAATGAAGTGGAGAAACAGACAAACAAAAAATGGGAAGAACACTATAAAAAACTAGAGGAAAGGACAAATAAAGCAGAAGAAAACAATAAGTCCCTGAAAGAAAATCATGAAAAAGCAATGAAACAGATGAGGGAAACAGTCCAAGACCTGGAAAGGGAAATAGAAAAAATGAAGAAGACACAAGCAGAGGGAATTCTGGAAATAGAAAATCTGAGTAAAGAAACAGGAACTTCAGATGCAAGTATAACCAACAGAATGCAAGAGATGGAAGAGATGATCTCTGGTGTTGAAGATACGGTAGAAGAAATAGATTCATCAGTCAAAGAAAACACTAAAACCAACAAAGTCATGAGCCAAAATGTCCAAGAAATTTGGGACACCATGAAAAGACCAAACCTATGAATAATAGTGATAGAGGAAGGAGAATACAAATTCAAAGGCACAGAAAATATATTCAACAAGATCATAGAAGAAAACTTTCCCAACTTAAAGAAGGAAATGCCTATGAAGACACAAGAAGCTTATAGAACACCAAACAGACTAGACCCCCCCCCCAAAAGTCCCCTTGTCACATAATAATTAAACAACTAAACGTACAGAATAAAGAAAGAATATTAAGAGCAGCAAAGGAAAAAGGCCAAGTGACTTACAAAGGCAAACCCATCAGGATAACACCCGATTTCTCAAAGGAGACTTTGAAAGTCAGAAGGATCTGGACAGATGTAATGCAGACACTAAGAGACCATGAATGCCAGCCTACACTAATATACCCAGCAAAACTTTCAATCATCATAGACAGAGTGAACAAGACATTCCAAGACAAATCAAGATTTAAACAATACTCATCCATAAACCCAGCCCTACATACGGCACTAGGAGGAAAATTCCAACCTAAGGAAGTCAGATACCCGCTTGAAAACACAAGCAATAGATAACACCACAGCAGTAAACCCCAAAGAAGAGAAGTACACACACACTGTCACCAAAAAAATATAATAATACCAGGAATAAACAATCACTGGTCATTAATATCCCTTAATATCAGTGGACTTAATTCACCTATAAAAAGACACAGGCTAACTGAATGGATACAAAAGCACGACCCATCTTTCTGCTGCATACAAGAAACACACCTCAAATTCAAAGACAGACACCTCCTAAGAATAAAAGTCGGGGAAAAGACTTTCCAATCAAATGGTCTTAGGAAGCAAGCAGGTGTAGCTATCCTAATATCTGGCAGAATAAATTTCAAATTAAAATCAATCAAAAGAGATCAAGAAGGGAATTACATACTCATTGCAGGAAAGATCCACCAAGATAAAGTTTCAATTCTGAACATTTATGCCCCAAACACAAGGGCACTCACATATGTAAAAGAAACATTACTAAACCTTAAATCACATATAAAACCCCACACATTAATAGTGGGAGACTTCAACACCCCACTTTCACCTCTGGAGAGATCGGCCAAATTGAAACTTAACAGAGCAATAAAAGACTTAACTGATGTTATGACTCAAATGGACTTAATTGATATTTACAGAACATTTCACCCAAACAAAAAAGGATATACCTTCTTTTCAGCACCCCATGGAACCTTCTCTAAAATCGACCACATAGTTGGCCACAAAGCAAATCTCAACAGATACAAAACAATTGGAATCATCTGCATTCCATCAGACCAGCATGGTTTAAAGTTACATTTCAACAACAACAACAACAAAAACTACAGAAAACCTACAATCTCATGGAAACTGAATAATGCTCAACTGAATCACCAATGGGTTAAGGAAGAAATAAAGAAAGAAATTAAAGACTTCCTAGAGATCAATGAAAATGAATACACCACATACCCAAACTTATGGGTTACTATGAAAGGAGTGCTAAGAGGGAAATTCATAGCACTGAATGCCCACATAAAGAAGCTGTAGAAATCTCACACTAGTGACTTGACAGCACTCCTAAAAGCCCTTTAACAGGAACAAGCAAAGTCTCCCAGGAGGAACAGAAGCCATGAAATTATCAAATTGAAAGCTGAAATCAATAAAGACAACAATATGAAGGATTAATGAAACAAAGAGTTGGTTCTTTGAGAAGATCAACAAGATAGAAAAGCCCTTATCCAAACTAACCAAAAGACAGAGAGAGAGCATATAAATTAAGAAAATCAGAAATGAAAAGGGGGACATAACAACAGACAATGAGGAAATCCAGACAATCATCAGGTCATACTTCAAAAACCTCCACTCCACTAAACTGGAAAATCTAAAAGAAATGGATAATTTTCTGGATAGGTACCACATACCTAAGTTAAATCAAGACCAGATAAACCATTTAAATAGTCCCATAACCCCTAAGGAAATAGAATCAGTCATTAAGTCTCCCAATCAAAAAAAGCCCTGGACCAGATGGTTTCACTGCCAAATTCTACCAGATCTTCAAAGAAGACTTAATACCAATACTCTTTAAATTGTTTCACACAATAGGAGCAGAAGGAATATTACCAAACTCCTTCTATGAGGCTACAATTACCCTGATTCCCAAACCAAACAAAGATGCAACAAAGAAAGAGAACTACAGACCAATCTCCCTCATGAACATTGATGCAAAAAAATTCAATAAAATTCTGGCGAACAGACTCCAAGAACACATCAAAACAATTATCCCCCATGATCAAGTAGGCTTCACCCCTGGGATGCAAGGGTTGTTCAACATATGAAAGTCCGTCAATGTAATACACCACATAAACAATCTCAAAGAAAAAAACCACATGGTCATCTCACTAGATGCAGAAAAGTCATTTGACAAAATCCAACACCCCTTCATGATAAAGGTCTTGGAGCAATCAGGAATACAGGGAACATACCTAAACATAATAAAGGCAGTCTACAGCAAGCCAACAGCCAACATCAAATTAAATGGAGAGAAACTCAAAGCAATACCACTAAAATCAGGAACAAGGCAAGGCTGTTCCCTCTCCCCATACTTTTTCAATATAGTACTTGAAGTTTTAGCCAGAGATATAAGACAACATACATTGATTAAGGGGAATACAATTTGGAAAGGAAGAAGTCAAGCTCTCCCTATTTGCAGATGACATGATAGTATACATGAATGACCCCAAAATTTCAACCAAGGAACTGATACAGCTAATAAAAACCTTCAGCAACATAGCAGGATACAAAATCAACTCAAAAAAATCAGTAGCCCTCCTATATACAATAGACAAACAGGCTGAGAAGGAAATTAGAGATACATCACCCTTTCCAATAGCCACAGATGATATAAAATACCTCGGGCTTACTCTAACTAAGCAAGTGAAGAACCTATAAAGAACTTTAAGTCCCTGGAAAAAGAAATTGAAGAAGATGTCAGAAAATGGAAAGATCTCCCATGCTCATGGATAGGCAGGATTAACATAGCAAAAATAGCAATCTTACCAAAAGCAATCTACAGATTCAATGCAATCCCTATCAAAATACCAACAGAATTCTTTACAGAAATAATAATGTTCAACTTCACATGGAAAAACAAAAAACCCAGGATAGCCAAAAGAATCCTGTACGATTAAACAACCTCTGGAGGTATCACGATCCTTGACCTCAAGCTCTACTATAGAGCTACAGTAATAAAAACAGCTTGGTACTGGCATAAGAACCAACATGTGGACCAATGGAATCGAACTGAAGACCCTGACATTAATCCACACACCTATGAACATATAGTAAAACAAAGAAGCCAAAACTGTACAATGGAAAAAAGAAAGCATCTTCAACAAATGGTGCCAGCATAACTGGATGTTAATGTGTAGAAGGCTGCAAATAGATCCATATCTGTCAACATGCACAAAACTTAAGTCCAAGTGGATCAAAGACCTCTACATAAATCCAGTTACTCTGAACCTGATAGAAGAGAGAGTAGAAAGTAGTGTTGAATGCATTGGCAAAGGAGGTCACTTGCAAAATATAACACCAGTAGCACAGCCACTGAGAGAAACAATCAATCAATGAGACCTGTTGAAACTGAGAAGCTTTTGTAGAGCAGAGGACACGGTCAGCAAGACAAAGCGACAGCCTACGGAATGGGAAAAGGTCTTCACCAACCCCACATCTGACAGAGGGCTGATATCCAGAATATATAAAGAACTCAAGAAATTAGACATCAAAATGCCCAACAGTCCAATTAAGAAGTGGGCTATAGAACTAAACAGAGAATTCTCAACAGAGGAAGCTCAAATGGCTGAAAGACATTTGAGGAATTGCTCAACATCCCTAATTACCTGGGAAATGCAAATCAAAATGACTCTGAGATACCACCTTACACCTGTCAGAATGGCTAAGATCAAAAACACAGAAGACAGCTTATGCTGGAGAGGATGTGGAGCAAGGGGAACTCTCCTCCACTGCTGGTGGGAATGCAAGCTTGTACAGCCACTTTGGAAATCAATATGGCGCTTTCTTAGAAAATTGGGAATCCACCTCCTCCAAGACCCAGCTGTAGCACTTTTGGGCATATACCCAAGGAATGCTCAATCATACCATAAGGGCATTTGCTCAGCTATGTTCATATCAGCATTGTTTGTAATAGCCAGAACCTGGAAACAACCTAGATGCCCTTCAACTGAAGAATGGATAAAGAAATGTGGTACATATACACAATGGAGTATTACTCAGCAGAGAAAAACAATGACATCATGAGGTTTGCAGGCAAATGGATGGATCTAGAAAAAAATCATCCTGAGTGAGGTAACCCAGACTGTCACGCTAGAACTCTCATCCAATGACTGATGGAAGTGGATGCAGAAATCCACGGCCTGGCCCCAGGTGTAGCTCCAGGAGTCCAATTGGCAAGAAAAAAGAGGGATTGTATAAGCGAGAATTGTTGAGACCAAGATTGGAAAAAGCACAGGCACAAATAGCCAAACTAATGGAAACATATGAACTATGAACCAAAAGCTGAGGAGCCCCCAACTGGATCAGGCCCTCTGGATAAGTGAGACAATTGAATAGCTTGAACTGTTTGGGAGGCACCCAGGCAGTGGGTCCTGGACCTGTGTTTAGTGCATGAGCTGGCTGTTTGGAATCTTGGGCTTACACAGAGACACTTTGCTCAGCGTGGGAGGAAGGGACTGAACCTGCCTAGACTGATTCTACCAGGTTGTACTGAATCCCCAGGGGAGTCTTTGCTCTGAAGAAGATTGGAATTGGAGGTGTGCTGGGGGAAAGGCGGGGGCGCAGCGTGGGGGGAGGACAGAGGAACCCATGGCTGATATGTAAAATTAAATTAAATTCTGAAATAAAAAAAAATCTTCAAAAAAAAAGGATGAAATTCTAGCCTAGAGAAAGACTGCCACCTGCTGGACATTGATCATTTCCAACTAACACCCTTTAGTTTCACAATTCCTTCTTAGTTACTGGCATCCATAAAGGAAACCTATAAGAGAGACAGAGAGACAGAGAGAGGCAGAGAGACAGAGATCCAAGATCTTAGTATCAAATTGTTTGTAGAGAGTCTCTGCGTTCAGCACCCTGAGGCATTCAAACCCTCACTGAGATCAGCAATCTGAGGAACTAAACCCAGGACTTCACCACAATCCCTGATTTTCTGCCTTTATCTCTTGATTCATTTGGAGAAAGAGCTTGAGGAAAGTGTGGAGCTTGCAAGGTGACTAAGGTCCCTGTCCCCATCTGCAGTGGTAAGAAGTAGGGCCCCTATTTAATTGAGAGAACCACATTTGTTCTAACTCTTTATGTAGGGAAATGGGACCAGCCACAGAAACCCACCTTATGCCTGGAACCAGAACTAGTCAAAGAAACCCACCCTGTCCCTGAAACCAGAACTAGTGAAAGAAACACACCCAGGCTCTGAGACCCCAACCAGTGAGAGAAACACACTTTGTCCTTAGAGTCAGAGCCAGGGAAAGAAAAACACCCTGACTCTAACATTAGAACCAAAAGGCTAAACAGGACCAGTGAAGGAAGCACAGTTTGGCCCTGAAATCAGAGCCATCTCTTCCCCTGACCAGTGAAACCAACCTATCCCTGATCAAGAAAACTAACCAATGCCTGAGCATAAAATTCTTCTCCCTGGGGGCTGGAGAGATGGCTCAGAGGTTAAGAGCACTGACTGCTCTTCCAGAGGTCCTGAGTTCAATTCCCAGCAACCACATGGTGGCTCATAACCATCTATAATGACATTTGGTGCCCTCTTCTGTATACATAATAAATAAACAAATCTTAAAAAAAAAAACTTCTCCCTGAAGAAACTCCACCCCTAAGAAGCCCTATATAAGCCCCTATGTCTCTTCATTTATTAGCTGTGCTCTCCCACCCTCTCAGAGGCAGCCACTCTCCTAGACTCCTCCTTCTCAGATAAATCTCTTTCTCAAAGGAGTCTTGGATGAAGACCTTCATTTGCCAGTGTATAACAGAATAACCTTGCTGAGATGTCACTTAAGCTAACTGAGCAGAAAAAAAAATCTTGCTGAGACATTAGCCACTTAGGAAGGCTGATCAAGGCTGAAGAGAAAAAAGTCACAATTTTTTGTTGGAGCTGGAGAGGACTGCTACATTTCTGGAGGGTTTTCTCCTTTAGCAGAGTGAAGCAGGGAAGTAACATCTTGGGTCAGAGAGAAGAAGCTGAGCTCTGCTGGGAAGCCCCCTCAAGGCATGGGGAGGGGTGTGCAGAGGAAAGCTGAGATGTAACATGTAAAGTCTCTCATGGAGAGGAGTGGAATTACTATGTCCCATGGGGAGTCCATCGCCCACCACATCCCAGCTTCAGCTATTGCCTGACTTCCTGACAAGTCAGGATACCTTTCCCTTCAACAGCTGAGCTGTCCTACTGCAGCTCCAGGTATAGCCTGAATTCCTGACAAATCAAAATACCTGTTCCCCCAGATCTGAGCTGTTCTATTGTGGCTCCAGTCTCCAGAACTGTCCTGTTGTGGCCCCACCATCCACAGCTGTCCTATTGCAGCTCCAGGTACTGCCTGACTTTGTGATGGGTCTGGATAACTTTCCCTCTAGAGCTGTAACACTCACATGCTAGATCCCCAAGAACATCTACAGCTGACATTTTCCTTCTGCAAATACCTGCCTCCTATGTGCCATGTGTCATTCTATTCTCATTTTCTTGGAACCCCATGTCTCCACCCTCATGTTCCCTTTCTGGCTACTTGGCATCTCTGATTGTTAACATGTTCCTGGGGTCTAAGAAAATCATATGACTAAATGAGTCATGATCCTCCCAACACCTCTACCCATCCACCTGGCTGTCACAAGAGACATTCCCTTAATCAGGCTCATTGAGGAGGATAAAGTTAGAGCAAAGGGCAAATTCCATTTCCAGGTTATGACAATATGCTAATAATTGCACAGTGTGTGCTGTCTAAAATGTCTGGAAAAAAAACAAAGGTCAGTAAGGGTGTCTAGTATGTGTACCAGGGAGGGCCAGTGTGAGTTACAAGATGGACTCTGAAAGATATCTTCTGAGGGGAAGCTTGTATGGAGAGGCACACAGAGACATCGACAAGATCAGGAATTGTAGGCAGAAGACACAGCAGAGGCAAAGAATTGGAGCAGGAAGGCAGGTTGTGTGATTAGAGACAAGACAACAAGGATCAGAATGTCAGGATAAGATGTTATATTGTAGGGGTCATCAATAGTCAAAAAGAAAAGCAGGAAACTGCCATGTAAGCAAGTCAGGGTCCTTGACTGTAGAGGCAACCTCAGCCCATGCCTTTCTGCAACCACCTTTGCTATCCTCTCTCCCATTCCAGCTTTTTAAACAAATTCTACAGTAAAGTGCACAATAGGAATGTAAGTTACACCATAGGAAAGACAAAGAAGCTGAAGAAATATGAAAGTTTTTGTTCCAGTTATTTGGCTCTCTGACTTTGTGGGGAAATCCCACATACTGTGCTAGCACACAGTACAAATTGACTCATACAAAGGAGCCCCAGGTTCCCATTTCTCTGCTCTTAAATACTACAACATTTCTTGGGAGTTCTGTCCAGAGGTGCTAATTTTTAATACTCCTGGTCACTGGTGTATGACACTCCCGCTGCTCCTGAGTACCAGGAGTAGTGACTCACCTAGTACAAGCAGAATGATTAATCCACAGGAGATTGCCCTTCCTCCTGGCATCCTTAAGCAAGAACCCCACTGGAAAAAAAAGTATACATCAGAATTACTACCCCCACCCACCCAAAAAAAAAGCTTGTGGTGGGCGCTAGAGAGTAAAGAGGGCAATTTTTCCTTATAGGAGGACTCAGGTTCAATTCCCAGGCTCTTATTGATTGCTCACAGCATTCATACTTCCAGTTCCAGGGGATTTGCTGCCCTCTTCTGCACATATGTACATGCAGGTAAAAGTCTCATGCATAAAATAAAATGAAAAAAATCTAATTCTGTGTAAATATTGTGGCTTCCAGTTCACTGCTCTTGTGGGATTCTTGAGTGTTCAGATGAGTGGGTCTCTGACACTTGGGCCTTCTTTTGTGCTCTTTTCCTTCCGCTGGTTTGTCCATTCAACTTTGATGTGTTAGTTTTTCCCTTAATCTTATATATATTTTGTTATATTTTAATATTATCTCTTAGAATCCTATCCTTTTCTAATGAGCTTCAGAAAAGGAGTGGATCAAGATAGAAGGGGAAGTATGGAGTATTAGAAAGAAGTAAGGGAGGGGAAATGATAACTAGGATATATTACATGAGAAAACCATCTATTTTCAATGAAAGGCCCATGTTGAATCTCTATCACAGACTATCCTCATATTTTCCATGGGGTATGATCCAGGGTTATTCCATATTATTCCAGACACCTTCTTCTTCATCCAGCATAAGATCTGACATGTACTTGATCAATGCAGGAAAAGAATCTCGTCACCTTAGATAGTCTAAAAACATGGATGCTCACAGGGAATGTGGGATCAATGAGAGGACAGAACTTGTCATCAGAAGACTTTTTCACAGGTACCACGGACCACATCCTGGAATTCCTGTGAACTCCCTTTTAAAAGGAAGAGCTTAGAACAAGCCTATGTTGGTGGGGCACAACTGAAGTAAACTACATCAAGAGTTGAGCGTTTGTTTATTATGAGCCCTGCCCAGCTGGTGGCTGTAAAATGTCCTTTTCAAACAAATATAACTTGTGCCGATGTGTAAAGTGGAAATAACAGGTCCTGAAGAAAGAGTCACTCTGACTTGTTCTGAAGCAGATGAAGGAAAAGACAATTCCAGATGTTCTCACAATCATAACCTACCCTCTGACCCAAGTGTTTCCTTTTCTATTCTGAGGTGACTCAAATATCCCCAATGTAGGAGACTTGGTCGCTCCTACTCAGTCATAAACTCTGCGTGTGTTTCTTTGATTTCTTCAACCTGTCCATTCAGGCAGCACTTGGCTTCCTATGACAACTAGTCATCTTCATCTTGGTCTTGAAGAAACTCTAACTACAGAAGATACCGTCCGATGCTTTCCCAGGACTACGTAAAGCGCATAGACACTCTGGGCACATGACTCCAGTTCCGGTGGAGCCACGCACTTTGACGAGGACCTCTGTTTTTGCAAGAACTTCTCCATCCTTTTAATATTCATTCAGTGATTACCAATTGCACTCATTAACATATAACCATTTGGTGGATCAAGATATGCACATTTCTAAGCTCCTGTCCGTGTACAAAGGCTGCAGTGGTATTCTCTAGTATCTCATTATCTTTGGAAAACAAGTGTGAGAGGCAAAGGCATTTTAGTGATAGAAAGGTGATCTTACTCTCTCTGATTCTGTCTCTCTTTTTCTGGTTGTCTCTACCTCAGTCTCTGTCTCTGTACTCTGTCGTTCTGTCTCTGTGGGGGGTATAGGGTTACTGGAAGCATGTGTCCTAAATTGAATTTAGCTCTGCTGACTGTGCACATCAGGAAACACTTCTGACACTGCAAGAAGCAAAGCTGTGAGGAAAAACTCAGCATGGAGGAGGGTTGTAACCACTGCAGGATGTTAGAAGAGGGACTTTAATATACAGAGGAATAGGTGAAGTGGGAAGCCTGGAGTGCTGTTGAAGGTGGATGGATGGAGAGTATAGACAGATGTCTTTAATTTTCATGGAACCTGGACTATTCTGATATCCATGGGACAGTGGTAGAAATAGCTCAGTTCAGGTCTATTTGAGGTTAATGTCAAAATGAGAAGGGAAAGATGAAGAAACTAAAGAAGGCTCTTTATTGCTGGGTTGATGGGAATATCAAACATGGCCTTCACAGATAGTGATAGAAAAGGTTTAGAGAGAGTTATGCAAGGGAAGTTGACCTCCCTCCTGGCCTAGCCTTGTACTTTGTGAGTGATAATTTCTTCATTTCTCTTTATTCTTTATTTCCATCATTTGAAAGTCCTATTACTCTCATAAACTCTCTCACTGTGTTTTTCTCCACTACCCTTTTTCTCTCTGGACCACAGTTCCTGATATGACACACTGCAGAACCTGTCTCAATGCCATCAGCACTAAGGCTCAAGGGAGCAACGTCTCTGGCTACTTTGTAAGGTACAAGAATATCATTTGCCAACTTTAAAAATAAAGCAGGTAATCATCTCTCTCTGCCCTTCCTTGGGGTACAGTGGGGGCAATGACCTCTCTGTCAGAATCAGTGTGAGAATCAACTTGTCTGGTGACATGGGAGGGTTCAGATTCTTATTTCTGAGAATACGAGTTGGGGTGGGAGAGTGCCCTGGTTAGTTTCTGTCATCTTGCCATAGACTAAAGTCATTTGGGAAATAGGGAACATCAACTGAGGAAGTGCTTTGATCAGATTAGATTATAGTCATGTCTACAGGGTATTTTCTTTCTTTTTCCTTTTAATGTTTTGCATATTTACTTATTTATGTGTTTGTTTGTTTTGTTGTTTTTCATACTGACTGCATTTTCTCCTTCCCTTCTCTCTTCACAGTCCCTTCCCTGACTTCCTCTCCCCTCCATCTACTGATCTTCCTCTGTTTCTCTTGAAAAAATTCCTGGCCTCACATAATATCAGTCAGCTATGGTTTATCAAGTTGCATTAAGACTAGGCACCTACTCTCCCATTAAGGCTGGAGAAGACAACTTTATAGGAGGAAAGGGTCCCAAAAGCAGGCAAGAGATTCAGAGACAGACCTTGCTTACATGGTTAGGAATCCCACAAGAAGATCAAGACACATAACTGTAACATGTAAGCAGAAGGCCTATTCAATCCAATGAAGACTCTGTAGGGCATTTTCTTGATTAATAATTCTAAGATAAATCAGAACCTAAAGAGTCATACCCTGCTCAGAAGTCAATGAAGGGAAGCAAGGTTTGGTACTCTAGACATAGTCATTTCTATCCCATGATCCCAGCATGTAGACCCTGAGATTCCACCTTACACCTGCCAGAATGGCTAAGATCAAAACCACAAGGACAACCCATGCTGGAGAGGATGTGCAGCAAGGGGAACACTCCTCCATTTCTGATAGGAGTGTAACCTTGTACTTGAGTTCCACTTTGGAAGTCAATGTGTCAGTTGCTCAGAAAACTAGAAGTCAATTTACCACAAGACCAAACTATACCAATCTTGGGCATATACTGCTGTGAGAGAATCAGCAGATAGCTATTGAAGTTCAGATGTCAGCCCACCAGGAGGGAAATCCCTGATGGATGAGTCTTGGGTAGGCAAGGCCCCAAAACCACAGACTCCATAATGTCTTTCACTTCTGTTTTGCCTTTACATATTTGCCACTGCCATTTTTCTCTGGTATCTGGCATAGTGTGAATGGGTAGGGGATATCCCAACTGCCTGTAATGTAGTATGTTTATATCATGGAAACATCCCATCATACTGGAAAATTTTACCTGTGGATTATTATGAAGACGATTTCATCCTAAGCTGCACTGTCTAATTTATAATAATAATAATAATAATAATAATAATAATAAGAAGAAGAAGAAGAAGAAGAAGAGAAAAAGAAGGAGAATTTAAATATAATTTTGATGATAAAAAATGAAACAAGGGAGTGTCACACAGCTAAAACATGTAAGTTTCCATTGAGGAGCTGTATGAACTGTGGCTTAGGCTAATGATAAAGAAACACAATTGAGTCCCAGTATCCCAGATAGTATAAATTCTTTTAATCTTAATGTTGAAAGATGAGTTCACAGGTTGGTTTTGGAGTGCATCTAGCTGAAACAAAGCTTTAAAAATCACTTAAAGTTAGACTAAGATGTTTTTGTCAAAGAGCTTTGAGATGAAAAACCCAAGAAGACAATCCAAAGTTTAGAAAGGCATATATTTGAGTGAGGAACTCTTTAAGGTCAAGGAACAAGAACAAAGCATCCCAGTTATCATTAGCTGATGTTCCTTTGTTCCTAGGGTTGGTTGATGACCAAAGGCAATTGTTAATTCCTTATATCATTTTTGCCCTCATTCTCCTGATATAAAATACTACTGATGAGTGAATATGTATACTAATCATTTAAAGTAGAGCTGACTGTTTTTTTCATATGTATAAGTTTAAGTTCGTGATTCTTTTAAGATTCCATATAATATTACCTTTCAAGATAAGTAATAAAGTTGTTGGTTCTTTCTTAGTAACCACAAAATGCAGCCTGCCAGCAAAAGAATACCTTGGCTTGCTTACACTGTTAATCTATAACAATTTGCTTGGGTGTGAATGTATGTGGGTTCTTGGGATAATTTGCTTTTTCGCCTGTAATATGTAAAATATTCAATCATGTAAGGGATATGGAAAAATGCTGTTTTTTCCTGTATTAATTTTAATCATTCACTTGAAAAACAGAATGTAACCACATTGTAATTTTTATATTTCTTGAAAGATTTTGCTGGGGTATATAAGCTGTAAGCGGAAAAAAACTAGAGACAATGAGAAGAAAAAACATCAAGAATGGAAGAATAAGAAAGAATAAAGATAAAATTAGAAGGAAAATATCAAGGATGAGAAAATAAAATCACTAGGAAAGTAAAGAATATAGAATATGAAGGGAAACATCAAGAGAGTGTGTGAATATCTTTTCCCTTTACCCATTCAGATAAAAAAAAAGCCATAATATGTGCCAACCCATGGTTCCCTTTAAGCCCTTGTGCTGCTGGAGGCTGGTCCCCCAGGCAATGGAAATATACCTAAAGGATATTTGATCACACCACAATGAAACTTGCTCAACTATTTTCATATCAACTTTATTTGTAATAGCCAGAACTTGGAAACAACCTAGATATCCCTCAACTGAGGAATGAATAAAGAAAATGTGGTACATTTACACAGCAGAGTACTCAGCTCTTAAAAACAAAGACACCTTGCTGGGCAGTGATAGCCAATGCCTTTAATCCCAGCACTGGGAGGCAGAGCCAGGCAGATATCTGTGAGTTCGAGGACAGCCTGGGCTACCAAGTGAATTCCAGGAAAGGCTCAAAGCTACACAGAGAAACCCTGTCTTGAAAAACCGAAAACCAAAAAACAAAAACAAGGACACCAGGAAATTTGAAGGCAAATGGATGGAACTAGAAAAAAATCATCCTGAGTAAAAGGACAAACATAGTATGTAGTCACTCATAAGTCGCTATTAACTGTCAAAAAAGCATAACTATGGTACAGTCTACAAACACAGAGAGACCAGATTACAAGGAATGTTAATGGGGAATGCCTAGGTGTCCCTGGGAAGTGAGAGGACTAAGGAATGGTGGGGATGGGAGGAACATAAGTGGTCAGGTTGAAGTTGGAACAGAAGGGGAGAGTGCAGAAAGAGACGACAGAAAGGAGTGGGCATTTCTGTGTCAGGTAAAAACCTGGCACAAGGGAATCTCCCAGGAATTTACCATGACCCCAGCTAAGACTCCTGGCAACAGAAGATACACAGCCGAACAGACTGGTGCCTGGCCCAGTTACCATCAGAGAGGTTTCATCCAGCAACTGGTGGAAACAAATGCAGAACTGCAACCAAACATTAGTCAGAATTGGGGAAATCTTGCAGAAGAGGAAGAGAAAGGATTGGAGGAGCCATAGGGGCCAAGGCTACCAAAAGAAAACTCCCAGAATCAACTAACAGGACTCACAGAGTCTGAATCGACAGATTTGCCTGAATGGAACTGATCTAGGAACTCTGAATATTTGCTACAGATGTGTAGCTTGGTCCTCTTGTGGGACTCCGAACAGTGGGAACAGGCCTGTCGCCAACTCTTTTATAATCTTATGGGATCCTATTCCTTTTACTGGGTCACTTTGCTCAGCCTATATACATACATGGGGAGCTGCTTTGTATTATTGCAACTTGATATGTCATGTTTTGTTGATACACCTGCTCTTTCCTAAACAGAAATTGAGGAAGAGTGTCTGGGGTGTAAAATAGATAGATAGATAGATAGATAGATAGATAGATAGATAGATAGATAGATAGAAGCTGTTCAAAAAACCTTGTAATGCAGCACCCAGTTGAAAGTCTCTACAGCAGTTGCCAATCTCTCAAATCAACGGGCAGGCTTGACTCTAGGACTTTCGAGAACCCCCTGTGACACTTCAATGCCCTGGGAATGCCTCCCCCTACTGTGGTTTTGGCATTTTCATACTTTCTCTGCAATGGGAAATTCCACTTCTCATCAGCTATTTCTTCCTATTTCCTCATCTTTTTATAAAGTGCTTAAATTTGTAGTAGTTTCTATGACCAAGGTGGCAGCCTGTCTCTGCTGGCAAGGCAGTTACACTATTACTTGAGACCAGATGCCTTCACTTTGGAACAAGTGGTCAGAGAATGAAAAAACAAATTCTCCACTCTCCGTTCCTTTTGCCTCCCTCCAAAATCTGCTTGTTTCCATCTGTTCCCTCTCCCTAAACTGATTAAATGTTTGGTCTATATATTTGCTGCAACATGTGAGTCAGAGGCGGAGAGACCAGCTGCTGCACCCTCAGCAGGCACAGGCTCTTTCATACAGCGTCTGCTGACTGAAGGCATGTAGAGATCCTTTGTCTGTGAGTCCCAATTATGGAGTCCATGTTTTCAACTACTGCTCCGACTGCCCGCATGAGCACATGTGCACTTGTCTGACTTCTTACAGCCTACTAAACCAGTGTGGGCATCTCCTCTCCTTCTCTCTTTGCTCTTCTGGTGGCTGCAATCCTGCCTGTGGCAGTCTCAAAGACCCATTAAAAACCTTGTTTCTGTCTCTTAAGATTATGCTGCAAACTCTATCTCAGGATTTGTAAGTTGCTCATTGGACATGGTTTAAAAATCTATATAATTCCTAACAAAGTGTGTTGCCCATAGATAGTTTTCTTCATCTGTTTCTCAAGAGGGTTGTGTTTGCCTGTGCTATTGGAAAGTTTCTATGTTTCTGTGTTCTGGTGTGTCCATAAATATTGTTTAAACATGGCACAGAGATGGAAATGTGTCACTAGGTTCTGACCATACCTCTGGTCTTCCACTGTCATAACTTTGACACCTGCATGTCCACCTCTGGTTGGGTATTACAAGGCCCACAGAGAACAGAGCCAGGAACTTACTAGTTAAGTGGTTATGCTGTGAGTCTAGTGTCCACGAGAGCCAATGTGTCCTTCTATAGTCAAAATGAACCTGTAATATTTCTGCCATGAAACACACACCTTTCTTCCTGAGGTCACCACAGGGCTAGGCTGGACTGACAGGCTTGGTTTCTTTAGGTTCCTAGGAGAGAAGGAGTAATGAATTAAATATCCTAAGGTCCCATTAATATCCTTGATTGTGAGGTGGGTTGGTGGGTGGGGGCATATCTGTGAACAAATGCACTTTTCGACAGTCAAGCCTGAGCTGGTGGCCCTGTTTGTCCTCTCATAGTAATGAATAGCTCCAGGGGATGAGAGTCCTCTCTGACCATCCATTATAGGTATGATAGTGACAGCAACGTTGTTCTGCATTGTGCTGCTCAACTGTTGAGATCGTGAATTCAGTCTTGTTCCCAGGATACAGTGCAATCTCTGAGCACTATGATATAGGCCTCCATCTTTATACAGACTGTACTGTGTGGCAGTGGTCCCCTCACCCAAGAAGGTCATCTTAGTCTGCTCAGAGAACAGAGGCTCACTGACATCTGAAGACAGGCTTTAGGAGGTTCCCTACAAAGAAATGAACAGTTGGACCCAGAACATCTGTCCTCAAATTTCAATCCTCAAATCCAACTTTCCAGCCATCCACAGGATCAAAACACATGTGCTGTTTTTCACCCTTTATTGTTCAGGCATGGCACCTGGAGATGATGAGAAGTGAAAGTCAGTAGAGCTGCAGATATGCACTCGGCATCACAGGCTTCCTGATGCTCAGAGTCAGCCCTGGGAGAGGGTTCCCTATGAGAGCTTTGCTCCTGAAGCAGTTCCTACCCTCTGCAGAACCTCCTGAGGTTTCCTAACGTTCCAGGGCTAGACGGTGGGGTAAGTTCATTCCTAGACCACTGCATCCCCTGCCTCTCCACATCTCACCCAGACAAAGCAGTAGTGTGAAGGTGAAGTTCATGGCATCTGCTCCCAGTCTCTGAAACTGTGACTTGGGGCAGAGTTACAGAGCCTACCTGGAGGGCCAGGAAACTAGGGTGTGGCCTTTGGAAGCAGGCCCTCTTCATGACATGGTTTTACTTCATCAGCCCCACAGTAAGAACTGCCCACTTCAGGTGGCAGGCTCTGATTTTTCTAGTACTGTTTCTAGGCCAGGTAGTATACTTTCCACAATCAATTATTACATAGATGACATTTCACAACCCCATCAGAGCCTGCCTCCTCTGTCTTCTTTACCCTCAATCCAGATTTCAGTAGTAAACAAACCTCATGTCTTGTTTTTCTTACTTAAGTCACTTTTTTCAAAATTTAATTTAATTTTACTTAACAGCCATGGGTTCTTCTGTCCTCCCCACCCCCACCCCTAACCCCACCTTCCCCCAGACCCCCCATTCCCATCTCCTCCAGGGCAAAAACTCCCCTGGGGATTCAGCTCAACCTGGTAGATTCAGTACAGGCAGGTCCATTCCCCTCCTTCCAGGCTGAGCAAAGCATCCCTGCATAAGCCCCAGGTTCCAAACAGCCAGCTCATGCACTAAGGACAGGTCTCGGTCCCACTGCCTGGATGCCTCCCAAACAGTTCAAGCTAATCAAATGTCTCACTTATCCAGAGGGCCTGATCCAGCTGGGGGCTTCACAGCTATTGGTTAATAGTTCATGTGTTTCCATTAGTTTGGCTATTTGTCCCTGTGCCTTTTCCAATCTTGGTCTCAACAATTCATGCTCTTACAATCCTTCCTCTCTCTCGACAATTAGACTCATGGAGCTCCACCTGGGGCCTGGCTGAGGATCTCTGCATCCACTTCCATTAGTCATTGGATGAGATTTCTAGAATGACAATTAGGGTGTTTGGCCATTTGATCAACAGACTAGGTCAGTTCGGGCTTTCTCTCCACCATTGCCACTAGTCTACAGTGGAGGTATCATTGTAGATTTCTGGGGACCTCTCTAGCACTTTGCTTCTTCCTATTCTCATGTGGTCTTCATTTATCACGGTCTGTTATTCCTTGTTCTCCCTTTCTGTTCTTGATCCAGCTGGGATCTCCAGCTCCGCTAAGCTCTCTTTCCCTTGAATCTTGCCCTTCATTACCCCCACTCACATCCAGATTGTTCATGTAGATCTCATCCATTTCTCTGTCATTGGGTGATCCCTTGTCTTTCTTAGGGTCCTGTTTTCTAGGTAGCCTCCCTGGAGTTGTGTAGCAGTCTAATCATCTTTGTTTTACATCTAGTATCCTCCAATGAGTGAGTACATACCATGTTTGTCTTTCTGAGTCTGGGTTACCTCACTCAGGATGATTTTTTTTTTCTAGATCCATCCATTTGCTTGCAAAACTCATGATGCCATTGTTTTTCTCTGCTGAGTAGTACTCTATTGTGTATATGTGCCATACTTTCTTTATCCATTCTTCAGTTGAAGGGCATCTAGGTTGTTTCCAGGTTCTGGCTATTATAAACAATGCTGATATAAACATAGCAGAGTAAATGCCCTTGTGGTATGATTGAGCATTCCCTGGGTATATGCCCAAGAGTGCCAAAGCTGGGTCTTGGAGAAGATGGATTCCCACTTTTCTAAGGAAGCACCATATTGATTTCCAAAGTGGCTGTACAAGCTTGCATTCCCACCAGCAGTGGAGGAGAGTTCCCCTTGCTCCACATCTTCTCCAGCATAAGCTGTCTTCTGTGTTTTTGATCTTAGCCATTCTGACAGGTGTAAGGTGGTATCTCAGAGTCATTTTGATTTGCATTTCCCAGGTAATTAGGGATGTTGAGCAATTCCTTAAATGTCTTTCAGCCATTTGCACTTCCTCTGTTGAGAATTCTCTGTTTAGTTCTATAGCCCATTTCTGAATTGGAATGTTGGGCATTTTGATGTCTAATTTCTTAAGTTCTTTATATATTCTGGATATCAGCCCTCTGTCAGATGTGGAGGGGATACAAATTGGAAAGGAAGAAGTCAAGCTTTCCCTATTTGCAGATGACATGATAATATACATGAGTGACCCCAAAAATTCAACCAAGGAACTGATACAGCTTATAAACACCTTCAGCAACATAGCAGGATACAAGATCAACTCAACCATTCAGTAGCCCTCCTATATACAATAGACAAACAGGCTGAGAAGGAAATCAGACATACATCACCCTTTATAATAGCCACAAATGATATAAAATACCTTGGGGTTACTCTAACTAAGCAAGTGAAGGACCCATATGACAAGAACTTTAAGTCCCTGAAAAAAGAAATTGAAGATGTCAGAAAATGGAATGCTTTCCCATGCTCATGGATAGGCAGGATAAACATAGTTAAAATGGCAATCTTACCAAAAGCAATCTACAGATTCAATGCAATCCCATCAAATTACCAACACAATTCTTCACAGACCTGGAAACAATGATACTCAACTTCATATGGAAAACAAAAAACCCAGGATAGCCAAAAGAATCTTGTACAATAAAACAACCTCTGGAGGCATCACAATTCCTGACCTCAAACTCTAATATAGAGCTACAGTAATAAAAATAGCTTGGTACTTGCATAAAAACCGACATGTGGACCAATGGAATCAAATTGAAGACCCTGACATTAATCTGCACACCTATAAACATATAATTTTTGACAAAGAAGCCAAAGCTGTACAATAGAAAAAAAGAAAGCATCTTCAACAAATGGTGCTGGCATAACTGGATGTTAATGTGTAGAAGGCTGCAAATAGATCCATATCTGTCAACATGCACAAAACTTAAATCCAAGTGGATCAAAGACCTCAACATAAATCAGTTACTCTGAACCTGATAGAAGAGAAAGTAGGAAGTAGTATTGAATGCATTGGCATAGGAGATCACTTCCTAAATATAACACCAGTAGCACAGCCACTGAGATAAACAATTAATCAATGGGACCTGTTGAAACTGAGGAGCTTTTGTATAGCAAAGGACACGGTCAGCAAGACAAAGCAACAGCCTACAGAATGGGAAAATGTCTTCACCAACCTTGTGTCTTTCTTAACTGTTCACCACAGGTGAAGTTGGCTGAGACAGAGAGCTCTCTCTCAGAGAATCCCCATGTGGTTTCTTTCACTCTTGCATCTGCATAGCATCCTGGGGTCTTTTCAATGACTGACAGTTTCCTTATCCTTGGAAATGCTTCAGGAGGATGCAGCTTGTCACTGCAGGACAAATGCATAGCATCAGACACAGAATGACCAAGTGCCTGTACAGCCCACATGGAGATGAGTACAGAGAGTTCATACAGGAAGATGGCAGGGAAGGGCTCTTCTCGACTGCTATGGGTATATTTACCTCTGTTGGCCAGTCTGCTTCCTAAAAAGACTGAAACATTGTCTCTTTATGCAGCTCTTGCTGGCCTGGAATTCACTGTGTAGATCAGATTAGCTTGGAACTCACAGAGGTCTGCCTATCTCTGTGTCCAGAGTGCTGAAATTAAGGAATAAGGACAGGTACTACCAATCCAAGATGATGTCTCCTCAGCTCTAATCGGGTTACTTCAAGACTGCTTGTTCTATTTCCTTTGGTAATTTTGTTACACTCTAGTCTTTGCTGTTGATCTTTTTGAAGAATGGGACACTGATTCAATTTTTTTTCTGAATTTATCAAGTTCTAATTTTTAAAATATTGTTAACTTTACTTCATGTTTCAGAATGTTTGTTGGTATGTATGTACATATGTGAAACAAGCATGTGCAGTGCCTGGGGAGGTCAGAAGAGTACATAAAGCACCCGGTGATGAGCATTACAGGAAATTGTGAACCACCTCTTGAGTGCTGGACACTGAACCTGAATTATCTGAAAGACCTACAGAGGCTCTTAACAACTTAGTGATCTGTCCAGGCCCTCATTCATTCATTGACTCATTCATTCATTCATTTGTCCATTCATTCATTCATTCTTATATGTGTGCTTGTCTTTCATACATGTGGAGTTCAGAGGACAACTTGTGAGACTCAACTCTTTCAACTTTATGTGTTCTGGAATCAAACTTAGGTTTCCTTTCTGTGTTACAAGCTAGTTTATTCACTGAGACATTTTCCCATCTCAGTTTGTTTTGTTTATATTTCATTATCTCTGAATTAAGCTTCATTATTTTTATTTATTACTTTGAGTTTATTCCCAGCCCTTAATCATTCTCGTTTGAGAACACTCTGATTTTGAAATAGGCATTTAGAGCTCAAAACTTCTCTTTTAGGACTTCCTTCATTATATCTTCTAGAGATTTGTAGGTTGTGTCTTTATTTTCATTCAGTTTGAGAAATGTTTTCTAAAATTTTTATATATTTTTAAAGTTCTTGCATATATAGAATGAAATATTGTCATATCAGCTCCCATTTCCTTTTACACCATCCTGATATCCCCCATGAAGCATTCTTCCCAAATGCAATGCTCTTTCACAAATGAGCTGCAGTTATGATGGGTATTTGGTGTATAAGATCATGCTTAACTGTAGCTCAAATAAAAAAGGTCATATAGTAAAAAACCCAGTACCAGGTATTGGGGTAAATACTGAAAGATCAGAGAGACAAAGGAGCAAGCCACATCTTACCTCTAGGCCTCCTCAGCCTGAACAGCCTTCCTCAGCTGAAAGAGCTACTAGCTGAAAGGGATGCTTCTGCTGAAAAGCCTTTAGTTCCTGTGTCCTCATGCCTTATATACTTTTCTCTACCCACCATATCACTTCCTTTTTAGTTTTGGGGTTAAAGGCATGTGACGTGACTCCCAAGTATTGGGATTAAAGGTGTGTGCCACCATTGCCTGTCTCTGTTTCTCTTTTAGACTGAGTAAATCTCATGTAGTCCAGGGTGGCTTTGAACTCATGGAGATCCAAACAGATCTCTGCCTCCTAAGTGCTAAGATTAAAGGTGTGTGCCACCACTGTCTGGCCTCTATGTTTCATGTAGTGGCTTGTTCTGTTCTCTTATCTTCAGGTAAATTTTATTAAGGTATATAATATATCACCACATTTAACCTGTCTGCTTTTTGCACCAAATTATTACCATAATGCCCACAAACCCTCATATATTACTCTGGATTAGTAGAATGAAAGAGTACCCGATTTAAGAATAAAGTTATGCATTAGCATATGTTGTAAACACTCTTTTTTTTTTTTTTTTTTTTTTTTTGGTTTTTCAAGACAGGGTTTCTCTGTGTAGCTTTGCGCCTTTCCTGGAACTCACTTGGTAGCCCAGGCTGGCCTTGAACTCACAGAGATCTGCCTGGCTCTACCTCCTGAGTGCTGGGATTAAAGGCATGTGCCACCACCACCCAGCGCTCCTTTTTTTTTTGTAAATACAAGAAAGAAAGATAGCTTGTTACATTTTTCTCTTAAATGTAGGGAAAACAGGCTGAATACTAAGCAGGTAATTGTTCTTAAGTGAACTCATGATGTATTATTAACTCAAGCTGTGAAGGCAAACAATAGTTCCTGTCTTCTTGAATGTAATGGGTAATGTCATAAACTGTATCACCCCAAACTGTGGTCCTCTAAAAGAAGAGCCAGTGCTCTTAACTGCTAACCTATCTCTCAAGGGTCTCATTAATATTTTTATTAATTAAATTAGGTCTTTGATGATTTAGGGCATGAATATAGTGCATTCCAATTATTCTGGCCTTCACACTCTTTATCTCTCTCCACCTCTCTCAACTCCCCCTCCTCCCTATTAATGAGTTTGTACATTTTGTATTTTTGTTTTGTTTTTGACTAACAGAGTTTCACCAATGTTATCTCTGTGAAAGGGGTTTAAAAGTCTTGATGGGAGCACGGAGATACCACCCATCATGGGTGCATAACTGTAGACAACAACTCTACCTCTCCCAGAATCTCACTATGCAGTAGTTCAGCATGGCTGGTGCTAGAGTCTCCTGAGCCCCTCATCATAACTGTTGTTGACTCTATTGTGCAGGGTGAGAGAAAGCAATCCAGCTGTTTTACATTCATGACCCTAACAGCTATGTCATGCCCAGAAGATAGTACTTCACAGCCATTAATACTATCTTCTGGTACATATATTATTTCTGCCTTCTAAACAGGGTGTTTTCTGGGCCTTAGAAGAGGCTCTTACAAATGTCTTGTTTAGGGCTAAAAACTCATTGATTCTTCATTGATTCTAAGCATCTCGTGCAACCATGAGGGCAACACAATTTTCTTAAGCAATGAATACAGAGTCTTAAAGTTGCCCTAGTCAGAGCATTGAGAAAATGACAACCAGACACCTAGGGAGTGGGATACACCTTTATGTGGGGCTGCTGTAATGAAAACCAAATGACAGGTAACACCATCCTCCTTCAACCACATCCTGTCTGCCTTTCCATGCAGTGAAGCCTTGTGGCCCCTTTGAAGTGATGCTGTGAATTTTACTTTCACAACCCAGCTCTGTATGGGTGAGTTGTGATGACGGGAGGTGACATTTAGTCTCTACATAACAAGTAGCTTACTGCTGGTGCATCAGAAAACACTGGGCGTGGGATCCAGGAGAATGTAGAAATAAAGAGGACATAAATGGACTTCAGGGACAAACTTTTCACATGACACCGTCTTCCAGGCTTGATGTTGGATTCCATAATACCAATGTTTCTTTTTCCTAACTAGTCACCAAGAGCCACACTTGGGGAATAGTGATGGTCATTACCAGGTAGGGGACAATTCTAGGGATATCAGGAAGGTATCTGAGCTAAGAACTCACATGGGATCTCTCCACACCCAAACTCAGGGCCAGAGGAAGTTTTATGATTACCTGAAGGATGCAATCTTGTGTGACAGGACCACTGGGTCACATAAATATCATCCCTACAAAGATATAATACAATATGTGTGGTGCAGGCAGACCCCCACTATAACCTAAGAATTTCTCATTCCATCCATTTAATGATACAATGCAGGGAAATATCTTGGTATATCAGAACTCTGCTTGCTGGCCAGAGCTTAGTAACTCCCTGGATCTGTTGGTGATGAGTAAGAGAACAGCGATGGGTTCCAGACCCAGGATATGCCCTTCAAAGAAGGATTTATCTCTCGGGGTGTAACCATGTCACAACCCAACACTGGGTGATAATGTGTATGGTAAGTGACTATTTAACACACTGCCTCCTTGCCTCTTATATATGCACTAGAGTAAACTCAGCCTATTGGCCCTGATCTGCCCTGCTTTGATGACAAGTACTAATGTGGCCCTTCAGTGTATCTCTTTACATGGATATGAAGGAAAACTGGAGTTCTCTTGGACCCTGAACTCAAAGTATTTATACACCTGTCAGTTCAACGGCCTGTAAACCCTTGACCTCCAGCCAGAGATGAAAATTCAAATGCTACCACTTCTTACCCATAGGTATGGTCAGAACCCAGTGATGTGTTGAATCTCCTGGTGTCAAATTTTGATGCCCAAGTCTTTCTTTACATGATGGTGTCCTGATACAGGTCATCAATGGATGACATTTGAGTGTAACCAAACTCCTGAGCTGATTGAAAAGGAGTAGCAGAAACAGTGAAGCCCAAAATATAGAAGCTAAGGGATGGCTGTGAAAGAGGACCCTGGGATATCCATGAGAGAAATATGTTTTCACTTGGTACCACATGTGTCCTCCTTGTGGGGATCAGCTTACATATCTTTACATTTGACCTTGACTGTGCCTTTGATCAAACAGACTCAACTTCCCCACACTTGCTTCCTTGCAAGGAAAGTTCTCAACTCCTCAGGGTTGGAGCAACCTCTGTGATCATCTCAGGTAATGTACATGATGTGACTATGTGATGTCAAGGGATCATGGAGGCCCAAATGTATATTTTTCATGAAAAAGAAAAATCTGAACCTTAAGAGAGACATACTCCATTGGAGGCTAAGAACAAAGCCAAGTTTGCCATCCAGTCCATGTCACAGCAACACAGGGCAATATCATTGTCACTCTTACAGCCCAGATGGATGGATAGAGCATAACAACATACTGAAACTGGTGATGACAAATGAGCAAGGACTCTAGAGTCCCAGACCAGTGCTCTACACTCAAAAAGAATTTTGCTGTCAATGATATTCTCTTCTCATATCCTGCCCTGGGGGACAAATGGGCTATGTGGCCGTACTTAACTTAATCTCAACTTCTCCCTTAAGATTCTATGGTAAATATAGCCTGTCAATCTTGCCAATACCTGTGGTGGCCTATAGAGATAACATGATCCTCCAGCATATCTTACAACTGAGATATAATGGGTTTGCTGTGACCAAGGAAGGCAATAGAGAGCTCTCCTGGACGTTAGACTTACAGGAGACTTCCACTGCACAGTTCTAGACCCTCTTCTCTGTGGTCCTTATGTCTCCTAAGGCCATTGGGGCCATTCAGTCTTTATGGCTACTACAAGAGAAACCTATAGATGTGGTCAGAATGCAATGGCCCACAAAAAATACAGCTCCACATCATTGACACTATCATTTTATGAGTTTCTCAAATTATTTTCCAAGATCCTTGCTCCCAGTGCTGTCCAAGTGACAATGTGGCTGAGATGGAGTTTTTGAGTTCTTGGCTCATAACATGTGGGAGGAATAGACACCTGAAGACTTGATGGGAAAGGAATGATGTTCATAAAAAAACAAACCCCTTAAACAGACAGCATGAGTTCCTTCCAGGGCTGTGCAAGAAGCCCTCCTTCTTAATCTAACAAGGCTCTATCATGGGCTCTGGAGGGAAATTTGTTCTTCAATGGTGACATGACATCAGCTATGGCAGATTCACTTTGTCCAAGGAATGAAAATGTGACTTATCCTAGAGCCTTAACTAGAATATTTAGGTTAGATTCTTTAATAGTGACTTTGTCATGATTCCTGTGAGTTGCTCCAACATTGACTAATACAGATGCTAGGGTTCACATAATCTCTCCACACATGATGGGTTCACAGTGACCAGTGGAAGCACTGATGATTGAGAAAATTCCCAAAAGTTCCAGTCAATGACCCAGCCTCTTCAAAGCCCTATTGGTAGAGTCCAGGATGTGTGATGGCAACTTAGAAAAGAACACACAAGGAGAGAACAATGAAATCCACAGAAAAGAGAATACCCAGTTCTTCATGGATAGGCTATTGTGGGGGAAATTTTAGATCAGAATAAATTAGTACCCTCTTTAGCACAGCTCCCTGCTACTCCTTGAATATCACTACACTCTGAACTTATAGTATCAACTGATATGTAATGCCAGTGTTATAGTCGTGGAATCTGGTGGACACTACCTCTGTGAAAATAGGTAGCATTCTATCCCCATTGTCTTTAAGAAGCAAGAACTCAGTTTCATGAGTCTGGGATCAAGGTCTTCAAAGGAACCTACAGCTGGTACAGATTTCAAGATTCATCCCTGACCAGTTTTCCTTTATTCTACTTCTTTATTTTGTTTTAATTTTCTCTTCTTCCTCCCCCTCCTCATATTATCATCATTGTTATTATTAATGTGCTTTTTATAACATAATATTTTATTGACTTTTGAGGTGTTTCAGATAATGCACCCTGATTACATTCACATTCTTGTCTTCCCATGTCCAACCATTCCCTTGTGACCTCCTCCAAAGAAAATAAGAAAAGAAAAAAATGCCAAGTTCAATTTTTGTTGTACATATACACACTGAAGTGTGGTAAAACTCCCAATGGCCAGCCTCTGAAGAAAACTGAATCCTTCCTCACATCCACCACTGCCAGAAGCCATCAATTGTGAAGAGCTACACTTCAGCACCCCTATCACAATTTAAGAGTCCTGCTCAATGGCTTCCTGACTAGAGAGTTTATTTTGGAGGGGGGCAAGGTAGGGCTTTAGAAGTTGGATTAGGGGATGGGATAGAAAGGTTATCACAGAAGCCTTATATGTCTCTTATTTTTAACTGTGAGTCTACAGTCATCAATATCACTGCCAACCAAATTTCTTTGCTCTTTACAGTGATTGGCAGCATGAATCATGGACATTGACATGGTTTCTGGAGGCAGAGCAGATCATGGATATCAACAAAGCCTTCAGCTGCAGCCAAGGTCACAGTGTTCCAGCATGGGCCACAGATACCTACTTTACTTCAGGTGACAGCACACACCATGAACATATACATAGCCTTCAGTGGTAACGTGGACCACTGATATCAACATGGCCACTAAAGGGAGGCTAGAGCATGAACATCCAAGTAGCCTCCATCTTTAGTGCAGAAAACACTCTATTATGTGCCTTGGCAGCCACACAGTTCATGGATATTAATGTGGCCTCTGGCAGCCCAAACCAGTTCTCTTATCTCAGTGTCAAGTGAAGCTTACAGTTTCAGAAACTCAAGCCAGGAGCAGTGGCCCACTGATGCTTCCTGCTCCCTTCCGATGCATATAGAGTACTCTTGGCTCCTTTTCTAGCATCATGTCTGCCTGTGTGCCACCACACTTCTTCCCATGCTTATAATGGACTAAACTTCTGAACTGTAATCCAGTTAAATGTTTTCCTTCCTAAGAATTTCTATGGTCATGCTGTCCTTTTACAGAAATAGAAACATTAACAAGGACAGCAATCCAAGTGTTTGGAACTATAGGAATCTGCTGAGTTCACTGGTGGTTGTGCAACTGAAGACAATAAGTCTTATTCACCCAGAATTTACCACTAGTCAATAGCTCATGATAGAGGCCCATTGCTAACATGAGCTGATTGCTAACAGGCCCAGTTTTTTTAAAGCTACATTGCAGACTGCACAGTTCATGTTGGCAATGGCTGTGCTATCCACAGAAGATAACATTTGCTGGGCTTCCCAATATTCTAGCTTTCATATTCTTTCTTCTTATGCTTCAATGATGCATACAGAGCAATAGCTACCATGAATTTCTTTCCATGCCTGTATCCAAATAATAACAATCCATGTCATCACTCATCAGGTCAGCTGTCCTATCAACAGCTTCTGTCATTTGCTCCTTCATAGCTTCATATGATTACTCCCCAAATAATGTCAATTCAAACTTTTTCTGTGAATTTATAAAACTCACCAAATTCTGATGCATTTACCATAGGGTAAAAAATGTCCCCTCTTGATGAGGGTTTACTTCCTATCTTTCTAAAATATGTTTTTAATTGAAAGGATGATATCACTCTCCCCCTCCCATTCTGCTCTTTATCTCCTCCCTGATATCATCCCTCTAAGCTCCTATGCCCAGACTCTCAACGTGATAACCTCTTTTTCTTTAGTTATTATTATTACTATATATCTGTACATGTGTACTCATATATGTAAAAGCAATCTGCTGAATCAGTTTTCTTTTGTTGTTTGTGTGTGTATCATTTCAGAGTATGTCCCTCAGCCAGAAAGCCTATCTTTTTTTTTTAAAAAAAAAGATTTATTTATTTATTATGTATACAGCATTATGGCTGCAGGCCAGAAGAGGGCACTAGATCTCATTACAGATGGTTGTGAGCCACCATGTGGTTGCTTGGAATTGAACTGAGGCCTCCTGAGAAATCTCTCCAGTCCCAGAAAGCCTATCCTTACAGCAACTGGAGATCATCACAGAAAGCCACACCTGGACACAGCGTAGAGATCAACTGCCCATGGGAATTCCAGCCCCAACAGATACATCTACGTCACAGTTCCTGCATCTTTACCCAAACAATGTCATAAAAGAGGGAGCAAAGAGATTGTAAGAGCCAGAATATTGGGACATCACTAGTGAAACAGTTTCTGCTAGAAATGGATAAAAACAGCTTGATTATTTTTGTAGAAATAAATAATACCAGAACAATACAGTATCAAAGAACACATATATGAAAAGGGAAACTTTTCATTGTGTTCTGTGATTAGACAGAGAACTACTGTGCACTAATGGCCACTAGAAAAAGGAGAATTAGTCTCTTTCAAGCATGAGCCCCCACAATTTTTCAGACAAATACCTTACCATTGGACAAACTAATCATGTTCTTGCTATTGCAAGCAATAGTTATACCATTAAAGGAACCTCCTAAATTGTCACCAATATAATATTATATTTTCTTATTTTTTTGAGATCATAATTGTTGGGATTAATGGTCAACACCACCATACCTAACTTTCATTTGTGGTTATTTGTTCGTTTTTAAATTTCTTTATTTAGTTATTGGATGTGGGGAGCACACTAAGGACTTAGGTGGATGTCAGAGAACAACTTGTGTGAGTCACTTTTCTCCTGCCACTTTGTGTTTCGTGCTGATTAAACCTTGGATATCAAGCATGGTGTCAAGTGCCTTGACCTGCTGAGCCAACTCATTGGCTCTAGTCTATTTATTTGTTTGTTTGTTTTTTAGACAGGGTTTCTCTATGTAACCCTAGCTGTCCTGAAACTAACTATGTAGGCAAGTTTGGCTTTAGACTCTCAGAAATATTTTGCCTCTATCTGATAAATGCTTGGATAAAAATGATGGGCCACCAAGCCATCCCTGTTTATCTATTTTAAACAGGGTCTAGAGTGTTCCAGGCTGGCCTCTTACTCCTATGGTATTTAGTTGAAGATTATACTGACCCGTTGATATTCCTGTTCACACCTCCAAAGTGCTAGGATTATGGTGTGTAATGCTGCACCTAGCCTTTGGCAGCTAATCCTTGAAACATGTCTTACTTGTTAATCTGGATTGGCATGAAACTCACTAGGTATCCCAAGGTTGCCACAAAGCAAAGGTAATTCTCCTGCCTCAGCCTCCCATGGGTTAGAATTATGAATCTGTGCAACCATGCCTGTAAATTTTCCCATTTTCATGTCTTTGATGAGTAATGTCATTAAAATTAGTAGTCAGTTTAAGACCTTCCTTCTATTTAATCACATTTCACTTGATGATTTCTGGACCTCCTGGGCTTTTCTGTCACTGTCTATTATGGTATCTGTATCTTTTTATATGTTAATATTTTTTATATAAAATGTTTGTGCAATACCAAAATTAGCATATTGACATAGATACAGTGAAGAAGACTGTTTCTAATGTCACTGGATCTCTTACAGTATCATACCACAGCATCTACTTCCTTTTTCCCACAAATTATTACAGTTCCCTAAGCTCTAATAACCCCTAGTTTGCTCTCTGTTTCTGTTTTCTACATTTGAAAATGTATAAATGGCATAATTGTTACATATCTTCTGAGTATTGGTACTTAGCACACTGAATGATTTGAAATTTGTGTCTTGAGTCCCTTTGTCTCCCATGCTCTGCATCAACGCCCTGGCTTCTCACTTGCATCACACACCAAAGCCTCTCTGAGTCCTGTATAATTTCAACATCATTCTAGAAAAAGGTTTGGTTCTCACCTGAGAACAGGAGCCCCAGGAGATCACTAAGTTCTGAGCACACCTGTGGTCTTCTCTTCTCATACTATGTTGAAATTTACAGTTATTTTATGGGAAATCATCCTTGCAGGGTGATTATGTGATGGTTACTTGGATGTCTATTGTTTTTTCATAAATAAGCAATAGATGGTGCATATTGAGATGAAAAGCCCATCAGTTTCAAGCATTATTTCCCACCCTCACTACTGGTCATTACATTGCTGTTAAAAGACAGAGGTTGTAGCATTGTATGAAGTGGTCAGCAAATGCCACAAATCATGACTTTGTTGTAAGAAAAATGATACTTTCAAATTCATGCCAGCAGTGTATCACTAGATAGTTCCTGCATCCACCAGTGTAGTAACATTGCCTTTATATTTAAAGAGAAATCCTGTAGAGAACATATATTGAAGACATGGGGTTTAGAGGGGCATGCAGAGAGGTTTGGGGCATCATAGGCACTGAATGACTTCTCAATTTCAAATCTGATTTCATTCACCTTTTTTTTTAACTGAGCAAAAATGCTTGGTTTCTAGTCCAATAAACAGAGACACCTGATATGGAAAAAGAACATGACACGTGGGAGGGAAGGGGAGCAGAGATATCACAGAAGTGAGGACACAAGACTGACAGATAAGACAGGATGTTCCCTCATATTATAGATTCAGAAGAGATTTGGGAGAGTTAGTAAAGGACCACAGTAGGTGGAGGAATAAAAATTAATTTGCTGTGATTCGATCTCTTCACAGCTCTCACATCTACCTGTGCACCCAAACCACATTGCTCCCTGGACATTCTATCACAACAGTTCCTCAACATAAGGACTCGATTTTCTTACAGAAAATGTGAGATTATCAGGTTTATTTCTCATCCTCTACAACCTTGAAAGATGTACATCTTTCTCTTCTGATTGCCTCTCAGCTTCATCCTAGGTCCTTCTCTGGCTGTGCCAAGCTTCAAATAGCAGAATCCCGAAAACTATGAAGACCAAGCAACTCATTCTCATCCTAGTGAGATTCTCCAATGTGTAATTCTGAGTCTCTGAGGCCTATAGTTGTGTACAAGGAAGTCACAGAGGTCAGGGAAGATGAAAAGTCCCCCAAGATGATTGGTTTTCCACTCAGGGTATTAGTCATACCTGGACTGTACTTAGATCCTCTGTGTCCAGTGCTATGACTCTGAATTCTCTTTATTCATCTGGCTTTAGTTCGGTCAGGTTCTGTGACTGACTGATGATCTCAGCTGATGCTAAGGACAAAATAAGAATAGTAGGATGTATGAATTTCTTAAGATACCCATGTGTTTTCTCTGAGTTCAACATTCTTATTTCTCATAAATACACACTATTATCCTTATTTAAGCACATAATATCTGGGATGAACCTTTCCCCCACTGTATCGGGGTTCTCTATTGTATTCTTATTCTTCAGCCCCACTATGCTAAAACAAAAGCAATTTCTGCTAAGGTGAAGGCTCAGTGTCCTGTTGCTATGATCAGGATGTCAAGGGTGTCACTCAAGGTTGACCACTCAGATAAGAGTTTGTTTGCACTATAGTGTTTATATTGGCCTCAGGTAGAGCTGTTTACCAAGCTCACAGTGAAGCTGGCCAAGGAGATGACAGCCTGTGTATACTGGCTACAGTGATGGTGGAGGTCATCCTTTCAGGCCTTGTGCAGAGCAAATCTGTCATATGTGACATCAGAACAACACAACAGTGTGAGGTTCTTTCCAGAGTTCAGGATATGGCCTTGGGAGATCAGCAGGGAGGGCTTTCTAGACAGGTCTGGAGAGGAGGAAACAGGCCAGGGACAGAACAGCTGGTTTTTTTTTTTGTTTATTTGTTTGTTTGTTTGTTTGTTTTTTACCAAACACCTATTCCTTCTCATCCTGCACTGCATGTAACTGCTTCTAACCATCTGTGGAGCTATGGCTCAGAAACCAGGATCTCTCCCTATTCACTCTCTACTGCAACTTCCCAGAGTAACAGAGGGCTTTGGGTCTCCAACACCATTGGTCAATGATGGGCTGACTCACCTGAGATGTGTATTTCTCGGTGATCAGTGGGTATTAACCACAATTATGGGATATCCTTGTAGTAACCTTGACAACTAAATGCTCCTCTGTGATATTCAGTAATGACACTCACAGAAAACAAGGCTTAGTACTGACAAATACTACATATGCACTGTGAAACCAGGGAGCTGGAGAACTGCTGATCTTCCTTGGTGAGAGTGAACTTTTCATATCCCTTTTTGAGATACATTGAAGATTCATGTCCCACTGCTCCTACCCCCAACATTCCCCCCCCCCCCACCTCCCCGGTCTAGAGTATCACAGGCTAACAGTCTGGGTTTGTTGTAGTATATTACTAGGAAAGAAAAAGGCAGTCTGTTACATGAGCTCACAAAGCCACAATGTTCTTCAGGGCTAGGCTGTATGAGGGGAATATTGTAGATGGAGATCATCTCTCCAGGTGCTACCAAGCCCCCATGGTCCCATAACCCATGTACAAAATAATCATTCAGATGCTTATATAAGTTATAAACTGTAAGGCCATGGCAGGCTTCTTGTTATCTAGTTCTTCTATCTTAAATTAACCCATTTCTATTAATCTATACTTCCATTTCTTTCTTTCTTTTTTAAATTATATTTGTGTTTTAATTTCACACATCAGCCGTGGGTTCCCCTGTCCTCCCACCCTCCCCCCATTCCCTCCCCTCTATTCCCATCCCCTCCAGGGCCAAGATTCCTCTGGGGATTCATTCAAACGAGGTGAATTCAGTATAGGCAGGTCTAGTCCCCCCCGCAGACTGAGCAAAGTGTCCCTGTGTAAGCCCAGGGTTCCAAACAGCCATCTCATGCACCAAGGACAGGTCCCGGTCCCACAGTCTGGATGCCTCCCAAACAGTTGAAGCTGTCTCACTTAACCAGAGGGCCTGGTCCAGTTGGGGGCTCCACAGGCCCCGGTTCACAATTCATGTGCTTTCATTCATCTGGCCTTTTGTCCCTGTGCTTTTCCAATCCTGGGCTCAACAATTCACACTCCCACAGTCCCTCCTCCTTCTCGACAACTGGACACCCAGAGCTCCACCTGGGCCCTGGCCAAGGATCGCTGCATCCACTTCCATCAGTCGCTGCATAAGAGTTCCAGTCTGACAGTCAGGGAGTTTGGCCATCTGATCACCAGACTAGGTCAGATCAGGCTTTCTCTCTACCATTGCCAGTAGTCTACAGAGGATACATCACTGTGGACCTCGGGGGACCTCTCCAGGACTCTGCCCACACCTGTTCTCATGTGGTCCTCATCCATCATGATCTGCCATTCCTAGTTCTCCCTTTCTGTTCCTGATCCAGCTGGGATCTCCTGCTTCCCCAAGCCTCCCTTCCCTCAAACTTTGCCCTACATTTCTCCCACTCTCATCCAGGTTGTTCATGTAGATCTCATGCATTTCTCCGTCATGTGGTGATCCCTGTGTCTTTCCTAGTGTCCTGTTTTTTTGGTAGCATCCCTGGAGTTGTGTAGCAGTCTAGTCATCTTTGTTTTACATCTAGTATCCTCCTATGAGTGAGTACATACCATGTTTGTCCTTCTGAGTCTGGGTTACCTCACTCAGGATGATTTTTTCTAGATCCATCCATTTGCCTGCAAACCTCATGATGTCATTGTTTTTCTCTGCTGAGTAGTACTCCGTTGTGTATATGTACCATATTTTCTTTATCCATTCTTCAGTTGAAGGGCATCTAGGTTGTTTCCAGGTTCTGGCTATTACAAACAATGCTGATATAAACATAGCTGAGCAAATGCCCTTGTGGTATGATTGAGCATTCCTTGGGTATATGCCCAAGAGTGCTTCAGCTGGGTCTTGGGGGAGATGGATTCCCAATTTTCTAAGGAAGTGCCATATTGATTTCCAAAGTGGATGTACAAGCTTGCATTCCCACCAGCAGTGGAGGAGAGTTCCCCTTGCTCCACATCCTCTTCAAAATAAGCTGTCTTCTGTGTTTTTTATCTTAGCCACTCTGACAGGTGTAAGGTGCTATCTCAGAGTCATTTTGATTTGCATTTCCCAGGTAATTAGAGATGTTGAGCAATTCTTTAAATGTCTTTCAGCCATTTGAAGTTCCTCTGTTGAGAATTCTGTTTAGTTCTATATGCCATTTCTTAATTGGACTGTTGGGCATTTTGATGTCTAATTTCTTGAGTTCTTTATATATTCTGGATATCAGCCCTCTGTCAGATGTGGGGTTGGTGAAGACCTTTTCCCATTCTGTAGGCTGTCACTTGGTCTTGTTGACCATGTCCTTTGCTCTACAAAAGCTTCTCAGTTTCAACTGGTCCCATTGATTGATTGTTTCTCTCAGTGTCTGGCTACTGGTGTTATATTTAGAAAGTTATCTCCAGTGCCAATGCATTCAACACTACTTCCTACTTTCTCTACTATCAGGTTCAGAGTAACTGGATTTATGTTGAGGTCTTTGATCCACTTGGACTTAAGTTTTGTGCATGGTGACAGATATGAATCTATTTGCGGCCTTCTACACATTGACATCCAGTCATGCCAGCACCATTTGATGAAAATGCTTTCTTTTTTCCATTGTACATTTTTGGCTTCTTTGTCAAAAATTATATGTTCATAGGTGTGCAGGTTAATGTCAGGGTCTTCAATTTGATTCCATTGGTCCACTTGTTGGTTCTTAGGCCAGTACCAAGCAGTTTTTATTATGATAGCTCTACAGTACAGCTTGAGGTCGGAGATTGTGATGCCTCCAGAAGTTGTTTTATTGTACAGGGTTCTTTTGGCTATCCTGGGTTTTTTGTTTTTCCATATGAAGTTGAGTATTATTCTTTCCAGATCTGTGAAGAATTGTGTTGATAATTTGATGGGGATTGCATTGAATCTGTAGATTGCTTTTGGTAAGATTGCCATTTTTACTATGTTAATCCTGCCTATCCATGAGCATGGGAGATCTTTCCATTTTCTGACATCTTCTTCAATTTCTTTTTTAAGGGACTTAAAGTTCTTGTCATATAGGTTCTTCACATGCTTAGTTAGAGTTACCCCAAGGTATTTTATATCATTTGTGGATATTGTAAAGGGTGATGTATTCTCTGATTTCCTTTTCAGACTGTTTTTCTATTGTGTATAGGAGGGCTACTGATTTTTTTGAGTTGATCTTGTATCCTGCAATGTTGCTGAAGGTTTTTATTAGCTGTATCAGTTCCTTGGTTGAATTTTTGGGGTCACTCATGTATACTATCATGTCATCTGCAAATAGGGAAAGCTTGATTTCTTCCTTTCCAGTTTGTATCCCCTTAATCTCCTTATGTTGTCTTACAGCTCTGGCTAGAACATCAAGTACTATATTGAGTAAGTATGGGTAGAGGGGACAGCCTTGCCTTGCTCCTCATTTTAGTGGTATTGCTTTGAGTTTCTTTCCATTTAATTTGATGTTGGCTGTTGGCTTGCTGTACATTGTCTTTATTATGTTTAGGTATGTTCCCTGTATTCCCAATCACTCCAAGACCTTCATCAAGAAGGGGTGCTGGATTTTGTCAAATGACTTTTCTGCATCTAGTGAAATGATCATGTGTTCTTTTTCTTTGAGTTTGTTTATATGGTGTATTACATTGACGGACTTTTGTATGTTGAACCACCCTTGCATCCCTGGGATGAAGTCTACTTGATCATGGTGGATAATTGTTTTAATGTGTTCTTGGAGTCTGTTTGTCAGTATTTTATTGAGTATTTTTGCATCAATGTTCATGAGGGAGATTGGTCTGTAGTTCTCTTTCTTTGTTGCATCTTTGTTTGGTTTAGGAATCAGTGTAATTGTAGCCTCATAGAAGGAGTTTGGTAATATTCCTTCTGCTTCTATTGTGTGGAACAATTTAAAGAGTATTGGTATTAAGTCTACTTTGAAGATCTTGTAGAATTTAGCAGTGAAACCATCTGGTCCAGGGCTTTTATTGGTTGGGAGACTTTTAATGACTGATTCTATTTCCTTAAGGGTTATTGGACTATTTAAATGGTTTATCTGGTCTTGATTTAACTTAGGTATGTGGTACCTATCCAGAAAATTATCCATTTCTTTTAGATTTTCCAGGTTTGTGGAGTAGAGGTTTTTGAACTATGACCTGATGATTCTCTGGATTTTCTCATTGTCTGTTGTTATGACCCCCTTTTCATTTCTGATTTTTTAATTTGGATGCTCTCTCTCTCTCTGTCTTTTGGTTAGTTTGGATAAGAGCTTGTCTATCTTATTGATCTTCTCAAAGAACCAACTCTTTGTTTCATTAATCCTTCATATTGTTGTCTTTATTTCTATTTTATTGATTTCAGCTCTCAATTTAATAATTTCCTGGTGTCTGATCCTCCTGGGAGACTTTGCTTCTTCCTTTTCAAGGGCTTTCATGTGTGCTGTCAAGTCACTAGCATGAGATTTCTACAGCTTCTTTATGTGGGCATTCAGTGCTATGAATTTCACTCTTAGCACTGCTCTCATAGTAACCCATAAGTTTGGGTATGTGATGTATTCATTTTCATTGATCTCTAGGAAGTCTTTAATTTCTTTCTTTATTTCTTCCTTAACCCATTGGTGATTCAGTTGAGCATTATTCAGTTTCCATGAGATTGTAGGATTTCTGTAGTTTTTTTCTGTTGTTGAAATCTAACTTTAAACCATGGTGGTCTGATAGAACATAGGAGGTTATTCCAATTGTTTTGTATCTGTTGAGATTTGCTTTGTGGCCAAGTATGTGGTCTATTTTAGAGAAGGTTCCATGGGGTGCTGAGAAGAAGGTATATTCTTTTTTGTTTGGGTGGAATGTTCTGTGGATGTCGATTAAGTCCATTTGAGCCATAACATCAGTAAAGACCCTTATGTCTCTGTTAAGTTTCAATTTGGCCGATCTGTCCAGAGGTGAAAGTGGGGTGTTGGAGTCTTCCACTATTAATGTGTGGGGTTTTACATGTGAATTAAGCTTTAGTAATGTTTCTTTTACATTTGTGGGTGCCCTTGTGTTTGGGGCATAAATGTTCAGAATTCAAACTTCATTTTGGTGGATCTTTCCTGTGATGAGTATGTAATGCTCTTCTTCATCTCTGTTGATTGATTTTAGTTTGAAGTGTATTTTGCTGGATATTAAGATGGCTACACCAGCTTGCTTAAAACCATTTGATTGGAAAGTCTTTTCCCAGCCTTTTATTCTTAGGAGGTGTCTGTCTTTGAATTTGAGGTGTGTTTCTTGTATGCAGCAGAAAGATGGATCCTGTTTTCGTATCCATTATGTTAGTCTGTGTCTTTTTATAGGTGAATTAAGTCCATTGATATTAAGGGATATTAATGACCAGTGATTGTTCATTCCTGTTATTATTTTTATTTTTTGGTGGGAATGTGTGTGTACTTCTCTTCTTTGGGGTTTACTGCTATGGTGTTATCTATTGCCTGTGTTTTCATGGGTATATCTGCCTTCCTTAGGTTGGAATTTTCCTTCTAGTGCTTTCTGTAGGGCTGGGTTTGTGCATCAGTATTGTTCAAATCTGGTTTTGTCTTGTAAGGTCTTCTTCACTCCATCTATGATGATTGAAAGTTTTGCTGGGTATATTAGTCTAGGCTGTCATCCATGGTCTCTTAGTGTCTGCATTATATCTGTCCAGGTCCTTCTGGCTTTCAAAGTCTCCATTGAGAAATCGGGTGTTATTCTGATGGGTTTGCCTTTATAAGTCCCTTGGCCGTTTTCCTTTGCTGCCCTTAATATTCTTTCTTTATTCTGTATGTTTAGTTGTTTAATTATTATGTGGCTTGGGGACTTTTTTGGGGGTCTAGTCTGTTTGGTGTTCTATAGGCTTCTTGTATCTTCATAGGCATTTCGTTCTTTAAGTTGGGAAAGTTTTCTTCTATGATCTCGTTAAATATATTTTCTGTGCCTTTGACTTGGTATTCTTCTCCTTCCTCTATCCCTATGATTTGTAGGTCTGGTCTTTTCATGGTGTCCCAAATTTCTTGGACATTTTGGGTCATGACTTTGTTGGTTTTAGTGTTTTCTTTGACTGATGAATCTATTTCTTCTACCGTATCTTCAACACCAGAGGTCATCTCTTCCATCTTTTTCATTCTGTTGGTTATACTCACATCTGAAGTTCCTGTTTGTTTACTCAGATTTTCTATTTCCAGCATTCCTTCTGCTAGTGTCTTCTTCATTATTCTATTTCCCTCTTCAGGTCTTGGACTGTTCCCCTTGTTTTTTCATGATTTTCTTTTTTAGGGACTTATTGTTTTCTTCTGCTTTAATTGTCCTTTCCTCTAGTTTTTTTATAGCATTCTTCCCATTTTTTGTCTGTTCCTCCACTTTATTTTTGATTTCTTCTATATAAGGCTCTAGCCTCTTCATGATGTTACTTACAAGGTTGTTTTCTTCTTCTTCTTCCATTCTGTGTTGTTCAGGTCTAGCTGTTGGAGAAGGGGTAGGTTCTGGTGATGCTGTATTGCTCTTTATTTTGTTGTATGTACTTCTGCCTTGGTGTCTGCCCATCTTCCTGTGGTTTCATTCTTGGTCTTATCAGTGTACTTGGTCCAGACAGAGCTGACAAACTTAGGGAGCCTCTCTCTGGTCCAGATGGAAGCTCTGGGCCTGATGGGAGCTCTGGTCCAGATGAGAGTGCTGGCTGAATAGGAGCTGGGGGGATGGACTCTGAGTCTCAGGAAGTTCCTGGGGTCTCCTTATTTTGTCCAGTTGGGAGCTCCTCTTGTCCAGATTGGAGTTCTGGGACAGGATGGAAGCTCTGGTCCAGATGGGAGTTCCAGGGCAGATGGTAGCTTTGGGATCTCTGATCCAGATGGGAGATTTGGTGCAGGATGGAATGGTGGACAGTGGTCTCTGAGTCTCTTGTTCAGATGGGAGTTCTGTGACAGGATGGAAGCTCTGGTCAGATGGGAGTTTCAGGGAGCATGGAAGCTTAGGATCTCTGGGCCAAATGGGAGTTCCAGGGCAGGATGGAATGCTGGACACCGCTCTCTAAGTCTCTGGAAGTGGCTGGAGTCTGAAGCAGATGGTTGTGGGGGCAAGGCATTGAAGTTGTAGTGTCCACTGGAATGTCTCTCTCTGGTCCAGTTGGAAGTTCTGGGGTGGATGGGAGCTGGGGGCTGGTCTCTGAGTCTCAGGAAGTGGCTGGAGTCTCAGGTAAATGGGTGTGGGGGCAGGGTGTGGAGACTGCAGTGTATGCCTGCAGTCTTGGAAAAGGGGAGTCTTCCCACAGGGCCTGCCAATTGGCTGGAAACTGGGGCCAAGTTGCACAGGTCCTCCCAGGATGGTGCCCAGGAGTGGGACCCAGAGGCAGTTGCCTCTATTTGTTTCTAGACACCTTCTTTTTATCCTTAATGAAGCCTGAGCTGTCCTTGATGCAGCCAAGATGGGGATCTGCTTATTATGGCAACATGCTTTAGCCATGGTCACCTAAAAACCTGTATGCTCATAGGAAGTGTGGGGCCAATGAGTAGACAGAAGCTGTCATCAGAGGCCTGTGTTGTGAACAGATTCATGTGGAACATGGAATTTCCTGTGAATTCCTTGTTAAAAGGAAGAACTTGTCATCAATCTCATACAGGTTTTATACTGCCGAGTAGAACTACATTATAAACTCTTGTTTGTGATTTTTTGATAGTATAGATAATAGTTAATTTAAATTATCATATTTACTTTGTCTTTTTGTTTGTTTGTGTTTTCCTGTTTCTTTAAAATAAAAAATGGACTTTTTCCCATACATTATATTCTGATCACAAATTCCTCTCTCCAAGTTCCTCCCAGTTCTTCCATCCCTCTCCACGTACCAAACTCCAAATCCTGTCTTTTTCTCTCTCATGAGAAAACAATCATCTAAAAATAAATAAAATTAAATAAAGTGAGATGAAATAAAAACAAACAACCTAGAATATAAGATGAAACAAAGAAAAAGAAAGAGCCAAAGAAAAAGTACAAGAAAAACATGTAGATTCAGAGACACACACTTCTCAAACACATCAATCCCATAGAAATACAAAACAGAAGATAATAATATATAAGCAAAAGGCATGTAAGGTTAAGAAAAATTACCAGACAATCACGTTGAGCAAAAAATTCTCCAACACTATCACTGAATTAATTTTGTGTTGGCCATCCACTGCTGGGCATGTGCATGTCCTTCTTTGAGGTTTGTATACCGAGTGAGTATTTGTTGGAAAAAAATGTCTTTGGTTATTAATTGAACATAACTTCTGGCTTAGGGATGAGAACATGTGTCCACCTCCCTTCTCATCACTGGGACACCCATCTAGCTTAGATCTCAAAAGGCCATGGCCATGATGCCACCGTCTCTGAGAGTCTATATTTAAATAAGCTTGTTGTATCTGGAAGGCATTGTTTCCTTGGTCATTCCATCTCCTCTGGATGTTACAACCTTTCCATACCTTCTCTTCATCAGAGTTGGTTAAGATCAAAAGGGAATGGATTTGATGCAGATATTACATTAAGTCCTAAGAGTTCCCAGGTCTTCCACTTTCTGCTCACTGTTCAATTGTGGGTCTCTGTATTATTTCCCATATCTTGTAGGAGGAATATTCTCTGATGATAGTTAAGTAGGATATTGATCTAGGAGTCAATTTCTTTTATTAAGGAATATTTTCTTCATTTTACATACCAACTACAGATCCCCTTCTCTTCCTCCCTCCTGGCTCTCCAGTATTACCATCCCAACATTCCCTCTTCCAACAAAGTATGGCCTCCCATGAGAAGTCAGCAGAGCCTGGTACATTCACTTAAGGCAGGTCCAAGCCCCTTCCCCTGCATCAAGGCTGTGCAAGGTGCCCTACCATAGGTAGTTGGCTCCAAAAAGCCAGTTCATGCACCAGAGATGGATCCTGATCCTACCGCCAGGGGGACCCTTAAGCAGATCAAGCTACACAACTGTCTCACTTATGAAGAGGGCCTAGTCCAGTCCCATAGAGGCTCCGCAGTTGTTGGTCTAAAGTTTGTGAGTTCACATTAGTTTGGTTTAGTTGTCTCTGTAGGTTTCCCCATCATGATCTTGATGTCCCTTGCTCATACAATCCCTCGTCTCTCTCTTCAAATGGACGCCTGGATGTTGGCCTGGTGCTTGGCTCTGGATCTCTGAATCTGCTTCCATCAATTACTGGATGAAGGCTCTATGATGACAGTTAGGGTATTCACCAATCTGCTTATTGGGATAAGCCCTCTGCCAGTAGTCTAAGCTGGGATCATCCCTGGGGATTCCTGGGGACTTCCCTCTCATTCTTTTTCTCCCTATCCCCACGCCTCCTTCTATCATGTATCTCTTCCATTGATCTTCTACTTCTAGGACTCATTTAATTGCTATGTTTCATAGTTCTCACAATGTGTCTTCCTAGCAATAGATCAGCCACTAAGACAGAGGTTGGTATTGGAGGGTCGATCTATACAGAAATATAAAATTATAAGCTTAAGAGATGAAAACTGTCATCAGCTCTAAAGGTTAACTGCTAACAATGGCTCTCTGCTTTATAGCAAGCTACTCCATCAACAGTCAGGAGTTAACTTTTAACCCCTTTGCCCACCATAGCCAAAAACTCCATGGATAAAAGTTAACTTTTTTTTTTTTGGTTTTTCAAGACAGGGTTTCTCTGTGTAGCTTTGTGCCTTTCTTGGAACTCACTCTGTAGCCCAGGCTGGCCTCGAACTCTCAGAGATCTGCCTCTGCCTCCCGAGTGCTGGGATTAAAGGCCGTGTGCCACCACCGCCCGGACAAAGTTAACTTTTAATAGTTGTTTCTACCTGACTTTTAGCATGCATCCCATGTCTGATGTTTCTATGTAACTCCTAACATGCACCCCATGCCTGATACTATAAAAGGGGGCCAGTATTCACCTCTATTGCCACAGCCTTGAAATCCAATTCTGGCTGTGGTCTCAGCTAGCTGATAAGCTTTTGTGTTCCACAGTGATTTTTTTAAATTTTTTTTTTCTTTTTTTTTATGGAATAAAGGTTGTTTCTGGTTTAGTAGACTTTGGTGGTCTGAACCTCATTATTGCAAGACCCCAGACCCAACAGTATCAGGGAGTGGGAAATTGCTAGGACAGGCCTCATCATGCTACTTGGTTGAATTTGGACTTTGGGACTTTGGTTAGGAAAGCAGTTGAATTTATAAAGCAGGGCTTAATGGGCCATTGTAGAGAGCCCCGTGTAGCCGCACCCTAAAGATGGCTCTGGCTTCTACCCTCTGCCTTCCCGATGGCAAACACTCTTTAGGGTAAACAGCTCCTTATTTGGCTGTGGCTGGATTCGTGTGTTGCTGGCATATGTGTGAACCTGTGGACAGTGCCCACGTGGCTGCTTGGGGTTGGCAGCCCAGCCCTACTTAGGTGCTGGGAGAGGCTTGCCCCAGCGAGAGAGACACAATGTAACTAATCAAAGGTCTGAATAAACTGTGATGAGAAGGATCCCAGTGTCGCTTCTTCCTTGCTGGTCGAGGCGGGCGGGACAGGCCATATTAATAGGAACATGGAAGACAGTAGTGATGAGAGCAATGTTGATAATGGAGGCATAGCTCAATAGGTTTCAGAGGAGAAGAATATGAATAAATGTCCCAGAAACTGTTTCGATATTTTTGCAAAAATTGTGGCTGCTTTCTACCTCTGTTCAAAAACATCTGCATCAGTCTAAATTGAACAGTTTAGTTTTAATAATGTTTGCAAAGGTGATTTCAAGACAGACTCATATTCACTGTCATGTGGTTATCAGTGGTTAGTCTTATACAGATCTGTAATGAGAATGAGCAACATCATCAAAGGAAAATACAAAATGTACAATTGAGGAGAAAAAAAACCCACCAGGAAGTCCAGTGCTCAATGAGATAAAATGTTTTAAGAAAAGCCTGGTGCTAAATGGAATAAAGGGACTGATGACCTCAGGGCAAGACCCTACCCAGTTAAGCTTTCAAAATGTGAAGAGAAACTGAAGAAAAACTGTAGCAGGGAAGAATGTGATCAAAAGAAAGCTGATGGAGACTTGCTTGATGGAGGGGATTGAGCTCTAGAACCAGCAGGTGGAAGAATGGGGCTGGTCAACCACGTGGTCCTGGATGTAGAGTTAACGACAAGAGTAGGGGGCTGCTGAATCTCACTCTACAGCTGAAAAAAGTTGCTGAGGCTAGATGTATGTCAGGGGTAGCCCTGCCTGGAGGCCCATAGAAGCTGTTGTTTAAAGCTGTGAAGGTGATGGATGCCTGGATTTACTTGGAGATCCCCAGATCTTGGAGAATCCAATATCATGGGATATCTGTCATGAAAACCTGCAGAACAGTTGTGGAAACAGCTCAATAAAGAGAAGTTTGTTGTACTTCGCAAACCAAAAGGAGTTAGAGATCTGAAGAGATCTTGACATCAGACATGGAGATTTAGGGTTTGGAGTTTTCCCACATGGTTTTCAGCCTTGCACTGGTACAGTATGTCCTCATTATGCCCTATTTCTTGTGTGTTAGAATGGTGCAGTACATTCTGTATCAGTGTACATTGGAAGTATGTAATCTGCTTTTTGATTTTGATTTTGCAGGTAGTTACATTTAAGAGTTTGCCTAAGGTCTCAGAAGAGACTTTGGACTTTCAAACATTGTTGTGTCTGTGTCAGAATATTTGAACATTTTGAGTTGGACTACATGCATGTTGCATTATGATATGTGTATAAGCCTATGGGGGCCGAGGAGTGAAACGTGGTAGTTACAGTAAGATTCACTGGGAATATGAGCAGGATCCTTGATTCCTTGTGAATTCTGATCCTGATTGGTTAGTGAGGTCTGAGTGACATCAGCACATCCCTCAGGTTAAGACTGTGTGCAAGGACACAGGACAATGGGTTCTGCCCTGGTCTTCAAGTCCCAGGTCTGCAGAGATTGCATTTCAATAGCTCTTACACCTGGCCACCAACAGCTGATTCTTCCTTTGGCACTTCCTCTTCTCTTCCTGAAGAGAAGGTTGTTAATTTGCACAGCTCATTACACAGTGTGGAGTGGAGTGGTATTCCCGTACCACAGGTAGAAGGGTGACTGAAATATTAACAATTAAAGAGAGATTTGAGGACACAAACAATACTTTTGTTTCGGGGTTACTTGCTGAGTTCAGGTGAACTGTGGGTACTTTCTACCTAGTAGGGTCAGGGACTTCAGGAAACCCTGAGAGAAAAAGCAGGAGCCAGAGCAAAAACACTGTGGTAGGTCTAGGCTGGATGATGGCTCTATTATGTAAGAATTTTCTTCCTGAAATCCAAGTCAATCTCTTGAGAAATTAACTATAATAAAAATATATTTCCTAAGTCAACATGAATACATAGAAAGAAATAGGACAAGGGAGGATGCTTTTGATGAGCTTGATTTTTAGCCAGTACATCTTCCAGAGTGAAAAGGTGGGAAAAAATCACAACAAAAAAACAAGCAAACAACAAATAAAACAGAATTAATTAAAGTTCTCGAGAGAGGCAGGACTGATAGAATCTCTCTCTTGTATGTGGAAAGAGGATTTAATAGAATGGTTCACTGGCTGTGTTCCCGCTAGACCAGCAATGGCTGTCTACCTACAGAAAATGGAAGATTCCAGTGGTTGTTCAGCTATTGAGGCTGGTCTTCATTGTAGAGGCGAATTCCTAAGAAGTAGGCTCTAATGCCAGTAAAGGCTTTCCTTTGCTGGTCAGATCTAGGGCAAGCAGGCAAAGAGAGAGAGCTTACTTTCTCAGTGTCCTTTATATATTTAGGCTGCCAGCAGATTGTGCAGCCCTGATTAAAATAAAAATTTTATCTTATCATACAAACATACATGGATTAATGGTGGATTTTCTTTATTCACATGGTTTAATTTTTTAAAATCCCTGCCACGTGTGCCTAACTGTCTGGATTTTAGTTAATTCCATATATGGTGAAGTTGACTACCAAGAACAACCATCACAACAGCCAAGACAAAAGAGCTGAGAAAGACTTCTTACCTGTGGCAGGCATGGAGAGCATGGGAGCCATTTCCAAAGCAAAGCCTTTCCTTACTAAGGGAAGAATAGGAATTAACATAGGGAGTCTGGACATTATAGTTTAGAGGTCTGACTCTAAACGCATTTCTGAAAAAAATGCACCTCTGAATGTGCTCATATCATAAAAAGCAGAGAGATATTTGGGGGCATTCTTAGCTCAATGTCATGCAGAAACATGTCCATTATGAAAATGATGGAAAGAAATGCCTCTACCAGGTGTTGGAATTCTGAACCCGCCCTTGCGGCTGCCCTGCATCCTGAGATACAACCTCCTTTAAGGAGAACTCCTCCCTTCCCCCTTCCTCTTCCCTTTCCACCTTTCCCTGCTGTGAGGTGTGCACACCTGTGCTTTCCCTCCCTTTTCTCTTTCTTTCTCTCTCCCTCTTTCCCTATCATTCTCTCTTTCTATTATTAAAATAAACATTTGCTGGGTGGTGGTGGTACACGCCTTTAATCCCAGCACTCAGGAGACAAAGGCAGGTGGATCTGTGTGAGTTCAAGGCCAGCCTGGGCTACAGAGTGAGATCCAGGACAGGCACCAAAACTACAGAGAAACTCTATCTCAACCCCCCCCCCCCAGATAGATAGATAGATAGATAGATAGATAGATAGATAGACAGGTAGGTAGGTAGGTAGGTAGGTAGATAATAAACTCTTTGCCATGTGGATGCAGTGCTTGGGGTTTGAGTGACTTAATACTATGTGCCACAGCCCACAGCCACATCTGCATGGCATGCTTCCTTCACCCGTGGGACACCCTGGCCTGGCCTCGCCTGGCCAGCTAGGGTATTCTGAGTGCCATATCATTACAGCAGGTTCCTTTTTTTTTTTTACCACAACTCTTAGATCAAAATAAAGTAAGTGATACTGGGAAAGTGTATCACTTGAGAGCCAATGTTCCCTATTAAAGTTTATGTATGTTCTAAATGATAGACACAGCAATGCTACAGTTCCCACAATTACAAAGGACACAGAGTATGAATGCAGGAAATATCAAGAAACAGTTGCCTATCAGCACAGTGAACACTGTTCTTAGACAGTTATCCTGACCTATTCTAAGCTCAGAATAAAGCTGCTTTTGCCTCTGAGCAGGCTGGCTCGCAGGTAGGCCAAAGCTGTTTCCAGGCTGGATCAGAAAGCATTCATTTTAACTAGTCCTGGCTCCTGTCTGTCTCAGAGCTGTGACATCACTGTAGAGAACTGCACTGTTTCTAACATTTATTTTTCCGTATAATGGTGCTTGCATGCTGTGTCTATGTTCAGTACCTGTGGAGGATAGAAGAAGGTCATAGATCCCTTGGGACTGGCCAAGGGTTAGCCAACATGTGAGTTCTATGGTTGGAGGCCAGATCCTCTCAAACAACACCAGTGCTCTTAACTGCTGAGCCATCTCTTTAATACATCCTTTTCATTTTAAAATTCATTTTTATACATTTTAGTGAAAATCGATTACATCACTTGGCCCCTCCCTTTTCCTCCTCCCATCCCTTCTAAATTTCTTCCCTTCCAACTCCTTCCTTGTTAATTATATATGAATAATTATGCTCAAATATATGAATACTACCTGTTGAGTCCATTTTTTTATGTATATGGTTTCAGAGCTACAATGTTGTACTGGATAATTAGAGAGCTCATCCCTGCCTAGGCTAGATCTCCCACTTGCTGGAGAATTCTGCTCTTTAATGAGTAATAGGAGTCTGACCCTATGTGACCTCATCTTCCTTGGCCAGAGAGTATTATCAAAAATAGAAAACCAGGAAGGGAAAATACCCCACTAGTTAAGAGCACTGAAGATTCTTTCAGAGAACCTAGTTTCTATTCCCCATTCACATTGCAGTTCACTACTATCTGAAATTCCAGTTCCATGGGTTCTGAGACTATCTCCTGGCATCCCTGGCTGCCAGACATAAATGAGCTACAATGTCACACATACAGACAAAACACCCTTATACATAAAATAATGACTAAAACTCATTTTATAAAAGAGAGAGAACCTGCGCCATAAAACTCTCTCTCTCTCTCTCTCTCTCTCTCTCTCTCTCTCTCTCTCTCCCTCTCTCTCTGTTTTTTTTCAAACAAGGTCTCTTAGTGTAGCCCTGACTATTCTGGAACTCACTTTGTAGATAAGGCTGGCCTCAAACTTACAGACATTCAATTGTTTCAGCCTCCAGGGTGCTGGGATTAAAGGCATAATCAGCCAGGTCCCTGCAAACTTATTTTTCAAGATGGGTGTGATATTGCATTCCTGTAATATGAGCACCAAGGCAACAAGATCACTGTGATTTTGAGGAAACTGCTACATAGTCAAGATATGCACACACACACACACACACACACACACACACACACACACACACTGGAAAAGAACAAAAATGAATAACACAAAAGAAAAGCAGCATTGGGGAATTGGCACAATACAATACCTCTTGAAGTCATTTCAAGTTTGCCACTGATTCCATACCCTAATTTTCAAAATGAATATTGCCAATCATAAGAGCACATACAATTAATCCCAGCACTCGCGAGGCAAAGGCAGGATGATATCTAGGACTTGGAAGCCATGTTAATTTACCTAGTTACTTTCATAGCGAGAGTCATCTCAAAACTAAAAAGGTTGATATAATTTCAATTTTTATTGTTGTTTGAGACAGCATTTTATTTTAGAGGCCAACTGACCTTGTTCACAAAGCACACTATAATACTCAATGAATCTTTAATAAATTCTAGTATATATTTAATCTTGTGCCTTTGGGTCATCATTCTTAGTATGCCATTTTTTGATAGAAGAGGAAACTTCCAAGGAACTTGATATTGGTCTGGTTAGAAGTAAGAGAATATTCCGAACATGGTTGCTTCTTTATGGCCATCCAGACTTGTCATTCCTGAGATCCCTACTGCCCTTAAGGCAAGGGACTTATACTACCTGCTTTAGAGCTAAAGTTAAAACAACCCTCTAATTTCTATATTTGAAATGGGAGATTTTCCTGTGTTCTGATCTTCTACAGAACACTTGTGTATTGTTCCATTTCTATAGATTCTGTGATAAAACACACCATTCCAGGGTAAATGATAAAAGAAAGCACTAAATTGCTCTTACACTTCTGGAGTGTTAGAGTCCATGATGGCAGAGAAAATATCTGGGAGCAGGATGAATTGAGAGTTCATGTTTTGAACCTCATGCAGGAGGTAGAGAGTATACTAAGCATGGTTGGAGGCTTTTGAACTCACAAGACCAACCCCCACGGCACACCTCCTTCAACAAGGCCATAGCTCTACTCCTTCCCAAACAGTACCATGGACTGGGAAATAAGGACTCAGACATATGAGTCCAGAGGTGCCATTCTCCTTTAACCACCAGAGCTCTCTTCAACTCTTAGATAGGAGAACAACCTTTTTCTCCTTTTTAATTTATTATATTTGTGTTTTAATTTTACACATCAGCCATAGGTTCCCCTGTCCTCCCCCTCCCGCCCCTGCCCCCAACTTCCTCCCAGCCCCTCCCCTCCATTCCCATCTCCTCCAGGGCCAAGACTCCCCTGGGGATTCAATTCCACCTGGTGGATTCAGTACAGGCAGGTCCAGTCCCCTCCTTCCAGGCTGAGCAAAGTGTCCCTGTGTAAGCCCAAGGTTCCAAACAGCCAGCTCATGCACTAAGGACAGGTCCCGGTCCCACAGCCTGGTACCTCCCAAACAGTTCAAGCTATTCAATTGTCTCACTTATCCAGAGAGCCTGATCCAGTTGGGGGCTCCACAGCCTTTGGTTCATAATTCATGTGCTTCCATTCGTTTGGCTATTTGTCCCTGTGCTTTTCCAATGTTGGTCTCAACAATTCACACTCTTACAGTTCCTCCTCTTTCTCCACAATTGGACTCATGGATCTCTACCTGGGGCCTGGCCAAGGATCTCGGCATTCATTTCCATCAGTCATTGGATGATATTTCTAGCATGACAGTTAGGGTATTTGGCCATCCCATCACCAGACTAGGTCAGTTCGGGCTTTCTCTCGACCATTGCCAGTAGTCTACAGTGGATGTATCATTGCGGATTTCTGGGGACCTCTCTAGCACTTTGCTTCTTCCTGTTCTCATGTAGTCTTCATGAGATCTACATGAACAACCTGAGTGGGGGTAATGAAGGGCAAGGTTCGAGGGAAAGAAAACTTAGGGGAGCAAGAGATCCCAGCAGGATCAAGAACAGAAAGGGAGAACAAGGAATAACAGACCATGATAAATGAAGAGAATAACTTCTTAACTAACCAAACTCTACCATAATTTTTAGTAAGACTGTAATGTCTCTAACATACAATGGCACAGAGTAATCATTCCTATTCCACAAAGAAAGAAGCAGAGCATAGCAAGGAATATACAGCCAAAGCAAGATCAAATTCCAGCAAACATCTAATCTTGAAGCTCTTTGTCAAGGATCCTGAGATTATGATGGAATTGCCTAAACTCCAAGGGTCTTATGTAGTCTCACCCTCCAGCCCTGGCATCTGCTACCCACATAGCTTCTCTTTTAGGACACTGCAGACCTGAAGCTTTCCTCAAAGGACATCTCATGGTCTTCATATCTCCAGTCTCCTCTGTATGGCATTCTATTTTACTTTATTGAAACTGTGTTAGAGGGGCTGGAGAGATCAATCAATGGTTAAGAGCACTAGCTGTAGACCCAGGTTATGTTCCTAGCACCCACATGTCAGCTCACAAATATCTGTAAGTGCATGTCCATAGAAAACAATAATGTTAAGTAGTTAGGCATAAACTGGTATCTGGCACTAACTTGAGTGGTTACATGAATGAGAAGATATTCTAATAGTCCTGACACTTAGATACATCAGTGGCATTGTGGAGGGTGCATACCTTTAATTACAGGACTTGGGATGCAGAGGCAGGTGGATCTGTGAGTTCAAAACCAGCCTGGTCTACAAAGAGAGTTCTGGGACAGCCAAATCTATACTGAGAAACTTTGTCCAATAAAAAAAAGTCAGTGACACAAAAATATACTTCTGTCCTATTAGAAAACATGAAAGATTTCTTTTATTTACTCTCCCTTTTTCAGGAAAAAAATAACTGACAACATGTGACATAAGTGATGATTAAAGGTTTTTTCTAGCTTGTAGGAAAGACTGTGGAACAGTGTTAGAAGTATGGCTTGAGAATTGAGTCTGAGCTCAGGAATCAGGCAGCAAATAAAATTTTCCAATAGCCATAAACCTTGAATACTCCACTATAATTTATTTCTCAAAGATGGCTCTATTTCCTAAAGTTTGCAAAAATTCAAAACACGATCTAGTATTTAAACACATGAACTGTGAAGGATAGTTCACATTCAGATCAAAAATTCAATGTTGGAACAAATATCTGTGACCATCACCTAGTAACACAGGTTAAATTAACATAAAGTCTGTGTTCCCATATAATAACACTCTCATAAAGGTTTTCTCCATCTATAAGACAACAAAGAAAGTTGTGAATCAAGTCATTTAGAATACAATAGTAGAAGCATGACATAGGTGTGTTAAATGAAAATGGGGAAATTCCTCTAATACATTTCATGTCGGACCTCATGACAACGTCAGTCTAACCATGAGTGAACATAAAAGTAGAATGGTAATGGGGACTGTGATTCTCCTACAAGGCACGTGGACCTCAGGAATAGATTGCTTACGGTGTCAGCATGGACTTCAGAGTTTTCTTTCTTCTCAAAGTCCTTGGTTCATTTATAAATGGAAAACTCTTGCTAGTGGATCAAGAAGGTCTATGTTAGTAGCACCTGAAGCATTGGTCTTTTCTCTTAGAAAGTAAATCTAAGTGTAATGTGATTTTTGTGTCTGGGGTATCATCAAGTATTTGTTCACATTATATGGTATTCAGATAGTTTAGTAGAAGAGAAAGTCACTTTCTCTTTATGTTATAAAGGTCATATGGTATTTAATGGTAAAGTTAATAGCCAATGGCAATTTTAACAAGATTAAAGGGGTGTTTCCCATGAAATTTTAAAAGAAACTTTTCAAAGGACCAAGTTGCCAAAGTTGGTTACCAAATCCTCTTTTGGTTATCCCTGCCAGGTGTATGGAGTCTACCATATGCCCATTTGAGCCTGCCACTCACAACTTGGAACTGTATTCTCTGGCAAGGTCTTAGGGTTACCAATTCCTCTTTTGGTTATCCCTGCCAGGTGTATGGAGTCTACCATATGCCCATTGGGGCCTGCCACCCACAAATTGGACCTGTATTCTCTGACAAAACCAGCCCTTGGCAGGAACTGCTGCCGCTTCCTTTAGAGCAACCTCTCATGGTTATTTACTGTTACCAAACCTTGAATGTCCCATTGTTGTCTTGTCTGATGATGCCGGTCTCAGCATCCCCCTATGCTATGTCAGTTCAGAATGTGTAAGGTGACAACATGTTAGTTCTGCCTTGCCACAGTTAGTGTTGCAGTTATTTGTTTACTTATCCACATAGATAGCTTTCTTTTCTTATTTTAAAGAACATAACTTATTTGAAGGTAATGTAATCTCAGGTTTAGTGTTTCATACGATGTCCCTTCACAATCTATGTATCCATCCCTGTCCCTTCTTTTTTTAATAAATATTTTATTTTGTAACTAATTTAATTTTACATATCAGCCATGGATTCCCCTGTACTCCCTCCTCCCAACACCCAGCCTTCCCCCCAATCCACACCCCATTCCCACCTCCTCCAAGGCAAGTAGCTTTTGAAAAGACTTATAACAGCCTATTTATTACATAAAGAGCAGTCCTTCAAGCATTGTGGATAGTAGAATACATGGTTACTGCATCTCCAGTAATTTTCACTATAGAAAGGAAACTTAACACAAATATTTTTACAATAGTGTAAGTCCATTGTAATGAGAGCCTCGCCTCAATGGTATATATAAACTTTTTTTGAGCTGAGGATCGAACCCAGGGCCTTGTACTTGCTAGGCAAGCACTCCTGCACTGAGCTAAATCCCCAACTGTATATATAAACTTATTAAGGAGTTTTATGGGGAAAACAGACTCGCTGATATGGGATAAGGTATAACCACTTGCAGAATCCTTAAAGCTAGGGATCTATCACATGCTGCTTCTTGGTGACTAATCCAGTCTTACCCACCTAAGAGCCCACAACCCCCTTTCACCTCCCTTTTCAGCTGTCACATAGGCAGATAAGAAGCACCACATAGACCAAGGTCATGGGTGGAACAAATTCCCACTACATACATCTGCCTACATGATGCAATTTTAGGAAAACATAATTTGATTTGTGCCTTGTATTAAGAAACGTTGTGAGAAAGCATGCATTTCCAATGCATGTATTACAACAAATTTCAACAAACATTTAGTGATATTCATTCATTCAATTGAATCACTAAAAATAAAATGTCAGTTTGCCTAACATTGCTTTGTCATGTTTGTATGATACTTGTTTGTGTCCCATGATATTTAGTTTTAGGTCATTTTTTACCTTCTCACAAGCTACAATCATCTGGAAAAGGAGATCCTCAGTTGAGATATGCACATATAAGCTTGAACTTTAGGCAAATTCATGAGGACATTTCCTTGATTAATGTGAAATGACTCAGTATAACCTTGTTCAGTCACACCTTTGGCAGGAAGTCCTGGGAGGAATAAGAAAAGTAGCTAATGGGGCCACAGTTATGGCTCACTGAAAATGAACACACACTGCTCTTTCAGAGGAGCTGAGTTCAGTTGCCAACACCTACATCAAGCAGCATAAAACTGCCTGTAACACTAGTTCCAGGAAGAATGCATGCCATTAGTTTGTGTCCTCTGTATGAACACACATTCCTGTGCATGCACATGTACACACACACACACACACACACACACACACACACACACACAATGAAACACAGGAGAAATCTATCCTAGAAAATGGACTAAAATCTCTGAAACTGTGGCCAAATCAATTTGTCTTGAGTTATCCAGATCACCTATTTCTCACAGACATAATACATTTGGGACAGATCATAGAAACAATAGGGAGAATATCAGAAAAAAAATCATAGTTTATTTTCATGAAACTTCACCTGTAACTCATTTACTTACCTATTTTGATACAATTATTATTGTATAAAATACTATAATTTTACAAGTAAAATATATCATACTATATATCTCAGTGAACATCACCAAACAATGCCTAAGGTAACACATTAATAAACATGACCAGATAATAGAAAATTCCAAAATTTAAGATATTCTTATATAATGAGCTATTTTTAAATTATAGATGAAAAGATAATATCAAATTTAGACAGAAACCATTATAATTTTAGGAAACAGTAACACTTCTTTTATATTCTAATGTATTGATTTCAACTTCTAAATCATGTATTTTCTCATGTAATATTTTGGCTGTTTTCTGTACTTTGTTAATTTCTTCAGTTTAAAAAATTTACATGTGTACTTGTGTGTTGTGATGTGCATGTGGAAATGGGAGAACAACTAACATGTGTAGTCTATTTCCTTTCTCCATCTGAGATCCAGAGATCAAATGAAAGTGCACAAATTGGCAGCAAGTGCCTTTATCCACCAAGTGAATTGACTGACCCTTATTTGCCTTTACAAAATATTCCCTTATGTGATAGTGTGTGGATGCGTATATGCAACTGTCCAAGCCTAGAAATCAGAGGAAAATTTATGGGAGTCCTGTCAGTTTCTCAGGGATTGGATTCAAATCATCAGACTTAGCACCACCTACCTTTTTACCCACTGAGCAATGTCTCTGGCACTCAATTGAATTTCTGAGAATCTGTTTATAGAACACTGTTATAAACACTGGAGGCTAAAGAGATGGCTCAGAAAAAAAGAGCACTGGCTACTCTTTCAGAGGTCGTGAGTTTAATTTCCATCAACTACATGTTGGCTCACAACCACCTATAATAGAAACTGAAGCCCTCTTCTGATATGTAGAGCACTCATACATAAACTATACATAAATAAATAAATAAATGAATAAATTTAAAAAGCTGTTATAAACACACGTTTATGTTTATTCTTCAAAATAAAGTAACATGCACACAAAGTAAGAGTAGAACTATTGTTTTGGCTGGTAAATAGGATTTATTATTCAAATACCCCTATTTTACTGTGTCCTTGAATGACAATACTGTTTGCAGTTTACAAAGGAGATACAAGGTTTACTGATGGAATATTACTACAAATGATATTTGGGCCCCAATGAAAGGCTAAGGGAGAAATTGTGTGTGGTGTGCAGGCTGGTAACCCTGAGCTCGATATTCAGAACCCATGTAAAGACAGCAGAAAGAACTCTACATTATCATCTAGTCTCTCCATATCTGCCTTGTCCTACATGTCCATAAATCACACCACTCACACAAACAACAGAGGAATTTGTTTAAAAAAAAAAGGTCTCAAAGTAGTTAGACATTTTTAGTATCTCAGGCTAAATCCATTATGTGATTCCCTTAGGTAGTAGTATTTTAATATTAAATAACCAAAGTAAATACTATTTATATATAAATAACAGAGAACATCAAATAATACATACATAGCCATAATGTATGCTGTAATGTTATAAGATGAATGGGCTAACTGATGAAAATCTTACTTCATTACATTTCTACCAGGTAGTTAAATGCCATTTTAGATACACATATGAAGTATTGAATGTTTCCAATTCCATCTTATATTAAACATTTTAACAGATAAATATGAAGATGTATTGATCAAAAAAGACACATTGGGGATATGTGTTCTACTCAAGTACTCAAAAGAATGATACTTGGAAATCATGCTCAAATGTAACACTAACTAGTTGCTGACCTCCAAGACAGATTGAAATCCAAACAAGACCATCTCAAGAGAATGTGTCATCATATGAGAACAAAAGCAAGAAAAACCCACCACCTTTTCAAGACACTACTATATGAAAATCATCATTACACTGTGTGGTACTCAGAAAAAATGGACCACCACTTCTATGATGAACCTCCATTCTATATAGTGCAGCAGAAAAATACCTATCATCATGTAAAAGCACAGTAAAAGAGGAACATAAACCACAGGAGTAACATAACTAAAAATAAAAAAAAATAAAATAAAATTTAGTGGAGGTATTTGCCACACTTTCTGCAGACTTGAATAACTATGAATGTTTTGATACATGAACCACAATGATCTCCACCAGCAGACCTGCATGAACGTGATAAATTATCTATATCCTTTAAGGGTTTGGTGAAAAAGAGAGGAAGCAACAATTTTTTTTTGTAATCAAATACAATTGTGACTATTTATACAGTTTATCTCTGGTATGAGTTCTTTCCCATTTACATACAGTAAGTTGATATATAAAAGGTTTTGAATATATTTCTAAATCAAGGTGTGATGGCACATGCCTTTAATACCACCAATTAGGATACAAAAGCAAGCTGATCTCTGATTTAGAGGCCAGCCTGGTCTACAGAGTAAGTACAAGGACAGCCAGTACTACACACAGAAACTCTGTCTCAAAAACAGCAACAAAGATTATTTCTGAGGCTTGAGAAATGACTTTACAGTTAACACAAATTCAACTCTGTTTAATGAATTGTACAAATACATCTGTTTTTTTCTATATGGGTTGAAGGTGAAAACAAAGTGAAGGAGGACCTCAAAAGGCTTGAGCAGATTGATCACAGCTGTCAGATTTTTGGTGTCTAGAAAAAAATCTTCCTTAACTGAGAGAAATATGTTGCCTAAAGATGATAATATATCCTTCATGGCCATATTCCCTTCAGTATGCATTTAATCATGTCTACAATGACTAGTGTGTAATCTTAAGGATTTTGCCTGGTGTTTACGGGTTTATGAATTTTTTTTGCATGTACTGAATGGTACTGTTTACACACTAAAGCTTTCCCACATTATTTACATCCATACAGTTTCTTTCAAGCATGAGTTACTTCCTATCATTGAAGATAACTGTGACATGTGAAGGCTTTAATGCATTGATTATATTCAAATGATTTCTCAGCATTTTGACTAGTTTTGTGTCTTTAAAGATGACTGTGAAATGCAAAGACTTTGTCTACCACATTGACTACATGAAAAATGTTTATCTCCAGTATGACCTTTTGCAATATTTGACTGGAAGTTTCACAGTTCTACAGTGTTACTCTCATGCTGTATGATTCAAATTGAGGCATTTGTTAAGACAGAGTCCTGATATTGTGTCATAGAGAAATGCCTTGTAAATATTGAGAAGCTACTTTACAATGAGGTACATGATTATGTAAAACATACAAATTATCAATCCATTCAAAGCTGTGCTCTTTTGCTCTGTTGTACACCCAAAATTTCTGGGCACATTAAAATTCCATCAGGGGACATTTGTATTAGCTTGCATATGAAAACTTCCTTCCATTTCTTCTAGAATTTAAAAAAGTTTCTTCAATGTTATGGTCTTCAAGCTGTATCCTAAGATATGTGATATGTGAAATATATTTGGAACTTAAGGAAATGAAAATTGTTCTCCAGTGAATCTAGTAAACATGCTTTATTTGTTTACCATGTGCTCCCCTTTCTACAATATATATCACAAAATGCATAGATAACCAAGAAACACTTATTCTTCTACTTAGAACATGAAGGAAAACTCACATTTATGCCTACAGCAGCACAGTAAGATTCCTGCTGGTTTTCAGCATTGCACCTTTACATAGACTCTTTTGGAAGGATCCAGTAATGTCCATTCTTCCCAAATGAAGTTCACATGCATATCATCATGGGTCACAGGATTCCAAAATGCTCCACACATGTATATAACTGAATGAGTCAGAGTGCAAAAGTATATAAATGAATGCTTCATAAATAATATGTGAACATAATTCTGAGTTCTTCGTGACATGGTTCTGATATAATCAACAACTCATTTTAGGAGAAAATTGAAGAAAAAAATTGCCCCTCTCATTTTTGGCCCAAATGAATAAGATATGACATTAAAATGGAAATGCATAATGCCAGGTATTCAGTAACTTGCAAATAGTTCAACAGCATAGAGTATACATCATAGAAATTGTATCAACAATTATGAACATCAGAAAATGATATGCAAGCTGGGCATGGTAACTCTCACCTTTAATCCCAGCAACTGGAGGCAGAAAAAACTCTGTGAGATTCAGTCCAGCTTGATCTATACCATGACAACCAGTGATGAGATAGTAAAACCCTGGCTCAAAGAATATATAATCAAAGTTCATGTCTTACTGGAAGTTCCTCCCAAGAATTAAGATTTCACAATAGTTCTTTACTTGTCTCCCAGAAAACTGGATTTCCCTAGGCTAAAAGGTTAAGTCTAATAAAAATCTCATGAAGAAAGGCAGTATTAAAAAGATATAGTCTGGGGCTAAAGAGATGGCTCTGTGGTTAAATGCACTAACAAAGGATCTGGGTTCAATCCCTAGCACTCACATGACAGCACACAATGGTTTGTAATTCCTGTTTCAGGGAATCTGACATTCTGAAACATATACATATGGGCAAAACCTCAATGCATATAAAAATAAATAAATCTTTTAAAAAGTTATGAACCAACAGATAAAAAATTCTCAAAAATAATATTGCCTGAACTGTATAGGTGGCACTGAGGCAGTGGGACCCGGACCTGTCCTTAGTGCATGAGCTGGCTGTTTGGAACCTTGGGCTTACACAGGGACACTTTGCTCAGCCTGGAAGGAGGGGACAGGACCTGCCTGTACTGAATCCACCAAGTTTAAATGAATACCCAGGGGAGTCTTGGCCCTGGAGGAGATGGGAATGGAGGGGAGGGGCTGGGGCAAGGGGAGGGTGGGGGTGGGAAGGACAGGGGAACTCATGGCTGATATGTAAAATTAAAACACAAATATAATAAAAAAAGAGTAAAAATTAAAATCATTAGCATAATAAATGCTGATCTTTTAAGAATTGAGTAAAAGGGATCACTGGGCAGTTAAGAGCACTGATTGCTCTGAAAGAGGAACAAGTTTTGATATCTAGCCCTCACATGGTGGCTCACAACCATTTGCAACTCAAGTCTCAGGTCATGAAATGCGGTTCTCTGACTTTTGTTATATCAGGCACACATGTGGTACACATCTATACATTCAGAGAAAAGATTCACACCAAAAATTTAAAATTATACTGAATTAAAAGTAAAAACCACTGATAGGGAATGTTTCAAGAGAATTAGACAGGATTAATATTGTGAACACAGGCCAGCCTTATAGAAGAAATGATGTGATACACTCTGTCAAAGGTCACAATTCCAGATATGGTGAAGGTCAGCACAACAACAAATTCTTGATATGGATGAAATGCCCATCAGCTAAAAATGTAAAACTAAAAAAGATGTCAGGTCAGCAAGATGGCTTAGGAAGAAGAAACTGTTTCTATGCTATCTTATGTTACTAGGGCATAGACTTCTTAATGGTGATGAAGAGATGGCAGAAAGAGAAGGAAACTGACCCATCAGTTTTAGCCGTGAGAACACAGACATGGAGAATACAAAATGAGGTGAGCCTATCATTGAAAGCCATTTCTAGTAATGTACTACTTCCACAAAGGCTCTGGCTCCCGATGCTTCAATAAGTAACCCCAAAGAAGGCACAAACCAGAGACTAATGTTCAAATACAACATCTTATCAGGGAGATTGTTCATCCAACCCATCACATTCTAATACAGGTCACTTTAGACTCATAGTCAACTCATGTTGCAAAATACATTTTTTCTACTTTCCAAGTCCCCATATTCTAACAGTCCCAAGAGTATTCAAATGTCTAAAGTTTCTTCTGACACACAAGGCAGATTATGCACAAAGTGTCTTGACTGTGATACTTTGTAAAATCATAAAACAAATTCAATAATTCCATCACACAATGGAACAGAATACACATTTTCTTTCCAAAGGAGAGAATTGAGGACAGAGTAAAGACTGGACCAAAGAAACCCTGAAACCAAAAAGGACAAACATAAAACCCTGCAGCTCTGTCTCAAGACTGGGACTTCAGTTTCAGAGACCTTTGATGGCTCTTTTTCCCTGAAACTTCTCATACACCTCTTGCTTTGGGTACTTCCACTTCCTTTATGGGATTATCCACAGCATCTCTTCGTAGCTTGGGTGTTGTAATATCTAGCAGTCTAAAATACAAGCCAGGCTTCATCTTTCCTGCTTCACACAATGGTCTCTCACAGTTCCCTCACTGGGGCCCTGACTCTGCCAAACAAAGATGTCTGCAAGAATGCTGAAAAGAGTAGTACTAGGTTCTGTATGATATTGATTTCTGAGACTCAAATGTTCCCAAACACGTGTAATACGCATACAAACATGCATGTATATTACACATATGAGCAAAATAAGGAAGGAAATGTTGGTTGAGAACAATGTTTGTGGAGAGCTTTTATGCTTCCTTTTCCATTTGTCAAATTCTGTTATTCAGAATGCTGATTTCCTTTATCAATAAATTGACTCTACTTCTACTACTAAATATTTGTCTCTAATCTAATTCATTGCTCTGAGAGTTAGTCAACAACTAGTCAACAGGTACTCATGTATTCATGAGATGTTTACTGTTTATCATGAGATGACTATAAAACTCCATGTTAAGCTAGATATCTATTTTAGTACCCACCATCCACTTGCTCTGGTTTCATTCCCTGGAAGACAAGTTTCTAATAATCCTGACTGAGTAACCTCTATAAAAAATGTGCAGCTGTGACTGTCTACTTGATATGATATAATTAACTGACTTTTTGCTTCTGAAACTTGTTTACACAGATACCCAAAAACTGTATTGAGTTGCCTTAACCACTTACCTTGTCGTAACAGACCATTTTTCACTTGCTAGTGTAGATACTGAAGGTCTTCATGTGGTTTTCCCCTTTAAAAATTCTTCTGCAACACCCTTCTCATAGAAATCTCAAGTTTGGCTCTTAGATTTTTCATCTTGATAGCAGCTAATTAATAAACACATAATTATAATTGGACTGGGTTTATGGTATTTTCCCATGTCACAAACTCCACAACGGTTCAATGATCTGAAAATCTCAGGGAAGCCACTGTTGTGCACTCATGAAATCGAGACACAGCACCAACCTTTTCCCTCCTGGGAGCTGAAGGTACCAAGATATTTGTCTATCTGCTGGGGTGAGAGCATAGAGCTAGTGTAATCATAAAGTAAGATGAAGACCAAGAAAAAACAAAACAACATAGTTTCTGACGCTTAGTGATTATAAGCACTAAGCAAGTATGTGCTGAGTAAGGTGAAGTTTAAAATAAATAAAACAGCAAAATACATGAAGATAACTTGCAGTGGGTGAAGAGCAGAAGGTAAAAACTAGCAGGAAGGAGGATATTGAAGTAGGTGGAGAACCATTCTTCGGGAAGATGAAAGAAGCTATCAACTTGGACACAAGATGAGTAATGAAAGGGACAGAGCATTGTGGGATCACACTGGTGAATTTAAGATACTGAAAGGAGGCCAACAAAACTGTACACATTTGGGTAGATGGCTGATGAGGGCTCAGCAGGTCATACAAAGCCTTGAAAGTCATGGTTACAGATGATAGTGGGAATGACTACTGATCCAGCCAAAACATCACTGTCAGAAAATGGAAACTAAAATAAGGGGAGTTATTTAGCTCTCAGACAATCACAAGTCTGAGGTCATCACTGCACTTGAATGGCAAGGACTTATGACAGAACAAGCAGGTTGGCACATAGGGAAGCCATCCCAACTGAGGTTCTATGCAGGACCGGGGCCTGGACTGTCTCTAGGCTGAGGTGGGACATGGTGGCCAGGGCACTATAGACAGCTGAGAGTAGTCAGGAAGAATAAGGTATCTTTCTGCTTTGCTGGCTATTGAGAATGTTGGTAGAGAGAGCACAGGAGTCTATGGCCTGAGCACTAGATTTCTATAGTTCTTACTACATTGCATGGCTCTTGGGCAGAGACCCCAAATGGGAGTTTCAGATCACATGGCCCACATGACTAATACCTATGGAGATATTTTATTTGTGGACCCCAATAAAGCTAATTTGAAGATCAAAGGAAAAAGCCAGCCACTATATTAAACATAGAGGTCAGACAGTAGTAGCGCATACCCTTAATCCTAATATTTGGAAGGCAGAGATTTATCTGGATCTCTGTGAGTTCAAAGTCACACTGGAAACAGAGCCAGGCTCGGTGGCACATGCCTATAATCTCAGTGCTAGTTAACCATAGTGTAGTTGGAGTTTTCTCCAGTCCCTCCCCAGCTGCTCAAACCCAAATAAACATGAAGAGACTTGTATTACTAATAAACTGTATGACTGTGGCAGGCTTCTTGCTATCTAGTTCTTATATCTTAAATTAACCCATTTCTATAAATCTGTATCTTCCTATGTTGCTCATGACTTACTGGTATCCTTACATCTTGCTTCTCATAGCAGTGGATCATAGTGTCTCCTGACTCAGCCTCCCACTTTCCAGAATTTTCCTCTCTGCTTACCCTGCCTATACTGTACTTCTATTCTATGCAGTCTACATACTTAGTGAGTCAATTAAGATATTTTAAAGGAAGGAATTAGTGAAAAGAGAATTTTCCCCCACATTAAAAAATGGAAACATTTTTGCAATGGAGGGAATTTTGTCTCCCTTTGATAACACATTAGGCAATCTGAAATGGAACAATTAAATGAAAGGATGTTGATGGGATTTATTATGATTTATAACATCAATTATAAATATTATTTGTTTGCTCATTTTTGTTTTATCATTAAAAAGGATGATTAATTTGCGTTCCAAGGTAAAAGTTTTAGAAAAACTTGTTAAAAACAGATCACAGAGATATTCAGACCCAGACAGAAGAATATAAAGGTGAACCTATCTCAGCATTGAATTATACTGTTAAAAGAGAAACGGCCTCTTTTCAAACAATCAACCTTAATAAATCCAGTAACCTTACAGGAACTGCCAAATTCCCAAGGCTGTGGATGAGCTAACTGGACTCATGTGGAAATGTTAGATTTGAGGAGATTTAAAGAGGCTGTAGTCTCATATGGTATGCATTCTCTGTTTGTAAAGCAGATGTTAAACTTGTGGTCAACTTGTAATAGAATTATCCCTCAGGACTGGAAAGATTTGGTTATAGCTGTCCTAGAAGCTGGTCCACAGTTACAATGGAGAACCTTCTGGAAAGAGGAGGGTAAGACTATAGAACAATGATGTAGGGCTAGAGGTATGGAAATATCCCAAGATCAACTTTTTGGAGAAGGTGAATATGCTGATATACAAAGACAATCTTTATATGATTACCACACCCTAATTCTCTGCTGAATCACAGCCTTAAATATATAGGACAGAATTGAACAAAGTAGGAAAGAAAATTGAGTCATTTGTAAAAGTTATATAGTGCCCAAAAGAAACCTTCATGAATTTCTTACAAAGGCTGTCTTCAATAGCAAACAGAATGATAACAAATTCAGAAGTTAGATAATAATCAAATCTCTGGGTTTTGAAAATGCCAACACATCATTCAAAAGGGTAATTAGGCCATTAAAGACAAAATTAGCACCCTTAGAGCAATGTATCCAAGATACAATTAATATTTAATCTTATGACAATGATGATACTTGGTTAGGTAAGGTGATTTCCAGCAGTTTGAAAAAAAATAATCATATCAGATGCTTTAATTGCAGTAAACAAGTTCACCTAAAAAGGGCCTGTAAATAGGGCATTCCTAGAAACAATGTCTTCAAGGAACAATGGCAAGAAAATGTGCCTCCCTTCTTGACTATGCAGAAGGTGTGGTAAAGGCAAACGAACTAACAAATGTAGATCAACAAGGGACAGGCAAGGTAATCCTAGCCTTTGCCATCGGGAATTGTAGTACCTTTAACTAAGGATGAAATTGACAAATTATGGGCAGAAAATGAACCTTAGCAAAGAGCTTGCAGTAATTTTGGGGGAGAGATTAACAACAAATATCCCAAATGCAACAGCATTAAACTTACAAAGAGAGCTAGCTGGATCCTGCCTCACACTGCATGGAAAACACTAATATCTGGAGACCATACATTTTATACAGATAGAAATAAATAAGGGAAAGCAGGTTACACATCAGAAAATTTAAGTAAAATGGTACAAAGCTCGTAAAATTTTGTCCAAAATTCAGAAATATATGCTATTCTGATGGTATTAATGAACGTTTTGGAACCTATCAACAAAGTTACTAACTCTTGGTATGCTGAAAGAGTGGCCTTACATTTTGCGACTGCAGAATTTACTCTGATGAGTCAAAAATAACTTCATTATTTATTCAGTTACAAGCTATAATCTGGAATAGGCATCATCCCTTATATATAACTCACATCTGATTCCATATGGGTATGCCAGATGCTCTAGCACAAGGTAAGGATGAGATCGATATACTATTCATAGGAAATGTGCTGGAGGCCTCAAATTTCATTTAAAAAAAAACCCATGTTGATAGTAAGGGTTTGAAAAAGGATTTTTCTGTAACCTGGCAACAAGACAACAAAATTATAAGGAAATATCCTATTTGTTCTTTTTACAACCAAACTCCACTGCCAGCGGGAAGTAACCCAAAGGGTAATCAGAGAAATGAAGTGTGGAAGACGGATGTGTTTCATTTTGCAGAATTTGGAAAATTAAAATACGTACACCACACCATTGATACCTATTCAGGATTTCAATGGGCATCTGCTCTGAGTTCTGAAAAAGCTGATTGTGTAATCATGCATTTACTAGAAATTATGGCCATCACGGATATACCTGTACAAATTAAAACTGACAATGCTCCATCATATGTCTCTGGTAAAATAAAACAGTGTTTTACTTATTAAAATATAAATCATATTATAGGTATACCACACAATCCTATAGGCCTAGCAGTCATAGAAAGTTCAAATCCAACTTTAAAGGATATGCTAAATAAACAGAAAGGTGTAACAAAAACCCCAAGAAATAGATCACATAATGCTCTATTAACTTTGCATTTTCTCAGTGCTAATGAGAAAGGAACAACAGCTGCAGAGAGACACTGGATAATAGAAAAAACTATTGAATTAAATCAGCCTATACACTTTAGGGATGTACTGACCTCAGAATGGAAACCAGGATATGTGCTCCATTGGGGATGAGGTTTTGCTTTTGTTTCTACAGGAGAAGGAAAGCTGTGGATAGCAGTAAAATTGATAAAGGTTTGATGTAAACAAAAGAGACTTCTAAGTTAGAAGAGGTGATCGTTCATCAACCAGCATGACCATCCAATTTGAACTAACTTATACCACTAACAAATGCTTTTCATTTAAGCAGATATAACTTGCCAAAAGTAAACCTCCACAAATCTAGGCTTGGGGAAGGGATTTTGTTTTTGTCTTTCAGGAGAATGAAAGCTAAGGAATCTGAAGAACACTGGACAAATGAGACATCTGAAGAAAAAGGACAAATAATCCAGGAAAAAAAATCCCAAGAAAAAGAGTAAATTGGCCTATCACATAAAATTTTATAAGTCTTCCTAAATGTTTATTTCTGCTGTTCTCTATAGACACTTAACACAAATGGTCTTTATGTAGTCCTAGTTCAATTAAAAATTAAAGCTGGCTTTGGAGTTGGAACATGGCTCTCTCCTTCTCTAAATCCCAGCATGTTTGTTAAAAGAAAATGCAAAATATCTGTATCATGTAAGAAGAGACATCTGATATGAGACAGAAGAAAAAACAAAACTAAGGGACTATTCCATTGTCACTCATCTAATAATCCTTTGGTTTTTTATTTTGACTCTTTACAAATTTTCTTAAGGTATGAATTTATGATTTATATGTATATATTTTAAACTTTTGTCATGATCTTAGTGTTCATATAGTATACTAAGTAGTTCTAGAAAAAAGGCCTCAGCTAGCTGCCTGTACACGTTTTTGTGATTGAGTCTCTATCAGTTTTCTGCAGGGAATGATGACTATGTATAACAGCAAATTTGAAGTTTCCAAAAAGATGATGGGGCCCCACAATGATGATTCCATCAGGATGATGATAATACCACTAAACTGACAAACACCACCTAAAGATTGGCTTTTGACTACAAACTGGTCAGGACAATTTTGAGATGGTTAGCTGAGAGGATCCAGCCTCACAGACTACTTGAGAAAAGACTTGAGATGATCCCTGTACTTTCTCATTATGTAGAGACTGGATGACAAATGATACAGCCACCTCTCCCAGCACTGGACAATTAACTCATTTTTTTTTTCCTTTCAGGATCCCCTAAAAAAATTCCTTTGCTCCCAGTCAGCAGGAAGTAATTTTAAGAACATGACACCCATATTCCCAAAACGTAGGGGGGTTTTTGGTCTTTCAGTGGGTTTTGGATAATTGTCATTTAGGATGGGTGGTTACAAGTTGTTATTGTTAATGATCAGGAAAAAGGCTAAACAAAGATTATATTTAAGGTTCTTGTTTGGAAAAAAAGAAAAAGAAATAGAAAAAAGAGGATATAGATAAAAGATAGATTATTGAATGTACTCTGGAAAAAAGATATGGAAATGGTAGAATTAAGGGCAGAATATTTAATCTACTCTGAAAAGAAAAATGAAATATAGATATGATAACATAAAAAGATATATTATTGAATCTACGTTTAGAAGGCAACTACTAGTTTTAAAATATTTTACATTGGATTGGATTTTTGTATATTGTGTGCAAATTATGTATATTGATACAAACTTGAGATTGATTTTGTTAGAAAATTCTGTACATATATTTCTAATCTTGTTCAAGGTATTGTACCTATGCAATTCATTTAACAATGTAATTCAGTTTGCTAATCTTTGAAAGCTATTACTGCCAACCAATTAGGATATAAAGAAATGAAAGTCAGTAGTCATCACAATCAAACTTGTAGTCATATTAGGTATGTTTTCAAGGTCAAGCAGAGATATATTTTAGATATACAGGTCATCTTCAAACACTTCAGAGATCTACATATATGTCATTTAAGACATTTTAATAACAGATTTTTTCTTTTTTCAATGCCTAAGAGACATGTCTGCTGTGGCAGCACCAATCTACTTCATAGAAGATGATGGGCATTGAAGAAACTCCATATGGAGTTTACTTTCATTGTAACAAAAGTTAGCCGCTGGGCAAGAAAGTGCCCTAGTATCAACTGCTGACAGTATGCTCTTCAAAATAGACAAGCAAGACACAAAACAAAGGACTGCCAAACCTTGCCAACACAAAGTAGGAAAGTTCTGTTGGAAATCCTGCTTCACAGGTGAGTCTGTCAGATATTCTAGGCCTGTAGGCCAAAGATGGGTGCCCCAACATTGGAGAGAAACCTCAGGTGACTGTCTCGGCAGCTAGCTGCTTCTGTCATAACTCAAATTTTTTTGTAGTAGTTAGTTTGCACTTCTTGTTTTAGTAGGTAACAGTATTTCCTTCTTGGGTCTCTGAGGGAGTTGAAGACTAGATAGTTATAGTTATAATTCTTCTTGATTATGATAAAAGATAAATTAGATATGAAACCTTAGACCCACAAATGCAGGATAGATGATAATTTTTTCTTTAATTTTGATAAAGACAAATAGACTAGGAACTGTAACTATAGTTCTTGCTTGATAACTGTTCTATTATATATAGTTTTACTATGTTAAAATTAAAATCTTCCTTTTTTATGAGACAGAAAAGGGGAAATGCTGTGGGATAATGCTCTTGTACACTGGTTTAATAAAATGCTGATTGGCCAGTAGCCAGGCAGGAAGTATAGGCAGGGCAAGCAGACAAGAAGAATGCTAGGAAGAGGAAGGCTGAGTGAGGGGTTGCCAGACAGACACAGAGGAGGCAAAATGACAAGGCAGAACTGAGAAAAGGTACCAAGCCATGTGACTAAATGTAGATAAGCATTATGGGTTAATTAAAGTGTAAGAGCTGGTCAGAAATAAGCCTCAGCTAATGGCTGAGCAGTTGTAAATAACATTAAGACTCTGAGTGATTATTTTATAAAATATTGCAGGACTGTGGAGCCAGTGGAACTGGAGAAACTCTGGGCCTAAGAAACTTTTCAACTACAAATACCCCCCAACTACTAACCAGTGTAGCACTACTGGGAGTCTGTGTTGACAGGGGTGCAGTTATAGTCTTTCCTTCCCAGGAGCTTTCAATGTGTTCCACAGAGGTTTTATGGGAATGTGGTGATCATGTGTCCAAAGAAGGGAATGCCTGTGATAGAGGGAACAGACTTGAACTATGGCCTGGATAGACAAGAACAGAAAGGTATAAAGATCTACCAAGTCTGAGCAGGACTTCATTGAGAAAGGGAAATAGAGCCTCTTTGTCCATCCTGCACTACAGGAGTGAGGTTAGGAGGGACGCTGAGAACTTCCCTGGAGGGCAAAAAAGTCTGAAGTGGAGCAATCCTAGTCACTGTTCTCATCCCACTAGTTTGCTGTAGCTTCTCAAGGAGGCCCTTGCTCAAAGGCAAAATGTTTTCTCAGTATCAGGGCATAGAGTAAAGATTGGAGCCTTGCAGGCTGCATCTTTTGACTTTCCATTAAGCTGATTCTTCTGAGTTACTACATGGATGTGACAATTGTGGGTCTAGTTTGCATTGATAATTCAGATAAACAGTGCTGCCAAGTAGTGAAGAGGACAGCAGAGTTAGCAGCTAATAATAAAACAGACTTGTTTCTATGAGGGAGCATAACTTAAATATCTGGGGCCAGCAAAAGGAGGGAACACACACACAAACACACGCCTTCAACATGCCTGGGTATCTGGCTTTATTCATTTATTTTCCCCACAACTTATATCCCTAGGAAAAAAATCTTTAAAGTAATAAAAACTTACTATGCAATTACATTCTATTTTTCTTCAAGTGAATAATTAAAATGAGCACCAGTAGAAAATGGCATGTCCCCCAATACCCTTACATAATTAAATGTTTTACACATTATAGGTAAAAAATTCTTTGCAATGTCCCACACACATTCATGTCTAAACAACTCATTACAGATTAACAAATTGTTAGCAAGTGGGTATTATTCTTCTCAGTCAGTTCGTTTACTGGCAGGCTCCATTTTGCAGTTGCAAAGAAAGAATTGATCAAAATATTATTTATATCAAAATATAATCTTATAAAAAATCTTAAAAGAATCACAAATCTAAGCTTCTAAAGATGAAAAACTTTAAATCGATAGGGTGCACAATCACCAACAATTTTTTATTAAGTCATATCAGGAAGCCAAGGGCAAAAAGGAATTAATCATCACGTTTGGTCACCAATCCATCTTACCAAGAAAGGCACATCAACTAGTAATATCCCAGCTGCCATTGTTTTTGTTCTGTGAGCCAGGAAAACCTTATAGTATTCTGAGTGTTACTTTACAAGCAGTGAGATTTATAATACTACATCTTTTTTATTTTGCATAATTTCAGAATAAAGTTTTTAAAAGCCACAGAAAATATGCAATACCCAAATAGCTGTTCTGTGGAAGCAGTTTTTCCCCCCTAAGGAAAATCCAAGGATAGGGAGAGGAGATCCTCTACACATTAGCAGAGAGCCAGGTGGGTCAGGGTGGGTCAAGGCTGCTGGGGAGTCACTTAGAAACTATGCACACACAGTACATGGACTTTCCAATGAGAAGAAGTCTTCAGTCTACTCCTTCCGTGGGAGAAGCACCTTCATCACCTCCACATGGGGGAGAACTAATGAGGAACAGCAGCACTGGGTCTCTCTGTTGTCACCTTACCTTCATCAGTGCACTACAAGAACATGATATTAGAATCCAGCATGCTCCACTATTTGCCATCTATACCTCACAAACCTCCTTCCACAACCAGGCTGAAGTTTGATCACACAGTTGACGAAGTCGGAGTGGACCTTGGGATCCTCGAAAGGAGAAACCAGAGGAGATGGAGCAGTTTCAAACAGCATCATAACCTGGTCCTTGACAACTTTGACATTTTTGTCCACCGATGCATTCTGCTGCAGAGTCTGCACAGCAGGGTGGGAAGGACTGATATCTAGATGCTTTGGGCCATTGTATAGCACATTGTAGAGCTGTCTTAAAGTGCCTAAGACTTCATGATCTTTGGAAGACCTGCTCCCACAATTATGTTCAGGGAACTCTTGAGGAGGGAGAAGGAAGAAATATTTAGGTAGAAAAAGGTACCTAGATAAAGAGAGGAAAGACAGAAACACATGATTGCCTCAGGAGGAACTGAGTCAATAATCAAAGGCCTAGAACTTTATTCAAAAAGGCTTCTCATAACAATGCCAAGGGGTGAGGCAAAAGACTTCCCCATGCTAGATACAACCAAGTGTAGACCCTTCTAAACACCTGGCACCCAGGCCTGTGGTCCAATCATCTTCTTATGCAGCCCGGCTAGTAAAGCAAGCTCAGATCTCACTAGGAAACCTCTGCTACAACAATGAACTGCTTCAGGTTGGCTATCCAGCCACAGACTTATTGTTAATATTCTGACCTGCCTTTTGGAGCTGCCTTGTGTCCTGACAGAATCCTCTTCTTAAGAAAAAAACTCTGCCCCTTTCTTTTTTCTCTCTCTCTCTCCCTCCACTCCCATGAGGTGTGCATTCCTCAACCACTCTCTCTCTCCTCTTTCCTATCTTCTCTTTGTCTATTATAATAAACCACTTCTGCATGGATGTAGCATCTGGGTCGTGATTGTCTACACACTGCCCCAGCTGCCATGCTCATGTGGAGTAGCTTGCCTGCCAGTTCACTGCTGCATCTGCCCAGCATGCCAGCATGTTTCCACAAATGTGTGGGATACGCCCTACCTACCTGTAATAATTCATTACATTGGTGCTATTGACTTGGCAGGGGTCCTCCTGGCACATTTCTTCAGCCTACCAACATTCTGGGATACTGTGAGACACATTAGGAGCCCTGGAACCTTCAACATTCACTTCAGCCAACACTGGCATAATTGGTAAGCCCACTACCCCTTCGATAAGCCTCTCTTTTGGCTGTTTTCCACAACTGAGGATTTGCTCATCTCTCATGATTGTGGTGCTGGTACCACTTGTCTTTTGGGCTCTAAACCCCTCAGGTCTATGCCTTCCCTGTCCCATAGCTATTGTGACTATGGTCCATTGCTATCTTGCACTGTTTGTTTTCACTGACACTCTGAGATGCTGAAGGCCAGTCTTGTTCCGTTCACTGGCACCATGTGTCTTTTGGGCTCATAGCTTCTTGTCCACCAACCCATGTGATAACATATCAAAGCAGACTGTGTCCTCTAAATTCCATAGCCCATAGTCTCTGTGACAATGGTCCATTGACTATCGTGTGCTGTTATACCTCATTGTGGAAAAATATGTCTGCCACATACCAGCCCCTTCCTCATCTACAATTCTCCATGCATATCCAGCCTCCACTAAGCAATTCCATTATCAACTGTTGCCAGGTTCCTTTCTGTGACATACAAAATTGCCCACCAGGAAAAGCTCACTCTCCTTGCCGGTCCCTTGCTCCTAATTCCTATCCTTATCTGTAATTCTATCTCCTAAGTCTTTTCTCTGTGTCACTTAACTCTGCTGCCCCACCCTACAGTCTGCCAGGAGAAAAGGGTGGTGGACTTGCTGCAGAAATCTATTTCTGCCTCTGCCACTACCATTGCTGCTCACATTGATCAAATGTCTCAGTTCATCCATTCCTTATCTTTTCAGTTTATTTTGAAAAAAAAAAAAAAAAAAAAAAAAGGTCAGGCATTGCCATCTTAAGTACGGGCAACCACATGGTCAGTTCCCTTATTTGATAAGGGCAGCCATGGGGTCAGTCACCATCTTTAATGAGGGCAACCACATGCTCAAGAAGTCATCTTAACTAAGGTCAAAACAGACAGGTCTTATGACCTCACCACCACCTTTACTAGGGGCAGCATGGGTAGGGCAGAGGTTCAGTGGAAGCCTGATGTTAGTTTGTCCACAGCTGCTCATGTGGGTGAGGAGAGCACACTCCTATGCCAGGACAGAGTAGCAGCACTAATACTTAAGATTTTAAATTTCAGATTTTAACATTAAAACAATTCTGATAGTATTTGGATCAAAAGCTCAGGATTTTAAACCTATAGGTATTAGTCTACTGCTAATTTTTAGAGGTCCCATTCCTGCTCCAATTCAGGAGTCTCTCATATGTCTATTGCCGGGGATGACATTTTTCTCTCCTGGTCTCCATTTACCAAAACTACAGGCTTGAAGTTTCCAAATCAATTCATAAATTTTAACTCCCATCTCTAGTCTATATTCCAGCAGGCTGGCAGAAACATCAAAGCAGCAGTTGTGGACCAGCAGACTCTTATCTATGTGACGTGTACTAGCCCAGCCAAATGTAATTGTCACCTGCCTCAGGAGCCAGGTCAGACAACCACATGCTTCTGAGAAATGCTCCATTGCCCAACCTTTGACTAAGCCTTTCAGCCTTTTTGGGGGCCCTGACAACACAATGCCCCAACACCACCTCTAAGCAGTTCCAGAAGAGCATACATCATTCCATTTTCCCTGTCCAGAATAGGCTGAAATTCTGGGTCAAAAGGAAACCACTGGCATAGAAGACTGATTGGCTAAGGAATTATTATTTCTATATAATTCATTCAGGATAGAGTTTTTGGTCCACCAAGAGGGTCCTTTTCTCCCAGTTGGGCTGCACCCTGACTCACAAGCTCCTTTTCTCCTGTTCTCATTTGGCCTTGGGATCTTTCCCCTGTCACTCTTCTTGGCTTTCTCAAGAGACAGCGAGTCCTAGCCTTATGGAAGATATGGGAGATTTAGGGAATACTAGCTGACAATCAGCCATTCATACCTAATTGACAGGTAGTCCTCAAATGCTCAGAAACCTGAAGAATGTGGCATTTAAAATGTTAATTTTAAAAAGCTTATTATATCAGACAGAGACTCCCAGATTCTGACAGTGACCCAAGGTCTCCAAAGATGTTGCCATCTGAATGATGGCAACACAGACTTTTGGGCAAGTTGCTCAAATGCAGTACTTGCTGCTAGGACCTGGCCCAGACTGTGAACAAACAGGGCCCCTTTTTGCATAGACAAAATAAGATCAGTCTTCCCTATGACCCTCTTCCATGGGGAAGCCTCCACCTCATGGTCCTGGTAGGTAGAACATTGATGCTGTTCTGATACTTCTGCCAATGACATAGAGACCTGGGTACGGTTAACTGAGTTTGGACTGGTCCCTGTCATTTTTAACAGATTTGAAAGCTGCTTGGTCTGCACTCAGATATGATTTATCCCCATGTGACATTTATCCTCTGATCCCATTTGACAACCAGGCTTTCACACATGACAGTAATTTGAAGATGCCCAGCATGCCATCATGGTTCCCTGCACTCTCAGGATACCTGCAGGATCCCAGTGTAATATATCATAACGTGTATCACAATGCAGCAGGGTAACAAAAAAGCATATTAGAGATTGTCACCTGTGGATAAACAAAGAAAATTTTGATTTAGGGTTTCATACAACATAGCCTTGACTGTCCCAGAACTGCTAAGTAGACATGCCTATTAAGTCCTTTAGGATTTTAAGCGTGGGTGATGACTAGCTGCAGCTATTCTAGAGGCTGTTTCCAGGAAGGTTACTTGTGTTCAGGGATTCAATGATAACCTATACAACACAGGAAGGCCTTTGATTTTCATTTTAAAAGTATCTATTTAAGTGGTGGTGTAGGGGCATGCATATGCCATAGTGCAAGTGGGGGCCGAAGTCAGAGAAAAACTTGTGGGAGTCATGAAGGTTTCTTACTTATTGAAGTAAATTCATCAGACTTAGTAGCAACCACCATTACCATTGAGTCATCTCTGTGCCAAACATTTTATTTTCTGAGACAATGCTTATGAGTGTTATGAACAAGGGTTTACATTTACTCTTCACAGAATTAACATGAACCAAAACACACTGTGGATGACTATTATTTCACTTGCAAATAGTTATATTATTTGAATTGGCCCTTGTTCTCATATTTTTAGATTAAAACACTTTACAGTTTTTGTTTGTTTGTTTTTGTTTTTGTTTTGTTTTTGTTTTTGTTTTTAGAGCTGAGGATTGAACCCAGGGCCTTGTGCTTGCTAGGCAAGCGCTCTACCACTGAACTAAATCCCCACCCCCTGTTTACAGTTTTAAACCTTTATTGATATACTATTATTACAAAACTTATTTCTTCACCAGGAAAAAATATGTGAGGTATGCAAGGCTATTAATTTGTGCATAATCATAGAGCCCATATAAAGAGGGAAGAGAGAACAATACAAAAAGATGTCACCTGGTTTTCAAAAATCTGTCAAGAACTACATGCCCATAACCACATCACAGACATGTTTGTTTAAAAAGAAATCTTACACTTAGATTTTCGGGTATCTCAAGTCATTTCCTTGAGGAAGCAGTACTTCATCTATATAATAACATAAAGGAGAATGGACTAAGTGGAAAACATTAAGCATACATTGTCTATCCAAATTCTCCAAAGCAGACATATTTGAAAGTAAGTTCAAATGTATCCCTGACTAATTACTGACAACAAAGAAGGCTAGAATACAAACAAAACCATCTCAAGAAAATTTGTGTAAATATAAAAAACAAAATCAATAACAATGCACCACCTTTTCAAGAAATCAATGCTTGAAAGTTATCATCCTCAACTACCTAATATTTACATACATAATCAGAGTATGAAATATTTGATGGGCATCACATTCTATTCCTTGTAGCAGATAAGTAACTATCATCAAATAAACACAATAGAAGAGCAAAATAAACCACAAAAGGTATGTAAGACCCTCCAAATAAAATTCAATAAGGCATTTGTCACACATTCTGAAGACTTCTGTTTCTAATCCATAAATACAAAGTATAATCCACAAGCAGTGATTTCTACCATAAGACTTGAATGAACATCATATATTATTTTCTTCCTTCAAGGCTTTGATGAAAAAGACACCAAGGAGGAATTATTTTTGTAATTGGGAGACAATTTTGATATTTAATGTTTTTAACAAGTTTTTTGTATGAATAGGGTACTTCTTTCACTTGCATGACTTTTTGCCTATCTCCTGACATCAAGATGATATACAAAGGCATTAGGGGGCTATTGTTGAAGATAGAGAGATTGCTCTTTGGGTAATAAAAGGTTCTTCCCAGCATCCAGGATAGGAAGCTGACAATGTCTTCTGATTCTGATAGAAGATAATCTTATGCACCTTGGGCATCAACAAAAAACTTTAAGATATCAGACTTTGATTGTATGAGTATTGAAGAGTATTCCGATGTATTTAAAGTGACTATTTTGCAAGGAATTTACCACACTGATTACACTCATAGGTGTTCTATCTAGTGTGCATTCTTTCATGATAGTGAAGTTGACTGTTACTTATAAAGGCTTTATCACACTGATTACATTTGAAGGGCTTCTCTCCAGTATGTTTTTTTTTTATGTATGTGCAGACTACCGTGATGTTTAAAGACTTTCCCACATTCATTACATTCATAGGGTTTCTATCCATTATGAATTCTTTCATGTGCTTTAAGATTACTGGGATGTGCAAAGCCTTTACCACAGTGAGTACATTCATAGGGTTTCTCTCCAGTATGAACTGCTTCATGCATTTTCAGATTACCGTCATGTGCAAAGGCTTTACCACAATGTTTACATTCATAAGGTTTCTCTCCAGTATGAGTTCTTTCATGTCTTTGAAGATGATTTTTACGTACAAAACCTTTATCACATTGATTACATTCATAGGGTTTCTCTCCAGTATGAATTGCTTCATGTAGTTTCAGATTACTGTCACGTGTAAAGGCTTTACCACATTGTTTACATTTATAAGGTTTCTCTCCAGTATGAGTTCTTTCATGCCTATGAAGATTATTTTTATGTACAAAACCTTTATCACATTGATTACATTCATAGGGTTTCTCTCCAGTATGAATTCTTTCATGTGTTTTCAAATAACAGTGATATGCAAAAGTTTTACCACATTGATTACATTCATAGGGTTTCTCTCCTGTATGAATTTTCTCATGCATTTTCAGATTACTGTTATGTGTAAAGGCTTTCCCACATTGCTTACATTCACAGGGTTTCTCTCCAGTATGAGTTCTTTCATGCCTTTGAAGATGACTGCTACATAAAAAGACCTTATCACATTGATTACATTTGTAAGGTTTCTGTCCAATATGAATTCTTTCATGTATTTTCAGAGTACGGTGAAAAGTAAAGAGTATACCACAATGATTACATTTATAAGGTTTCTCTCCAGTGTGAATTGTTTCATGCCTCTGAAGATTAACAAGACGTGTAAAAGCTTTACCACAATGCTTACATTCATAGAACTTCTCTCCAGTATGAATTCTTTCATGTATTTTCAAATAACTGTGATATGCAAAGGCTTTAGTCCATTGACTACATTCATAGGGTTTCTCTCCAATATGAATTTTTTCATGCATTTTCAGAATGCTATGACTTATGAAGGCTTTCCCACATTGCTTACATTCACATTGTTTCTGTACAGAATTACTTCTTTTGTGCCTGTAAAGAAACTTGGCATGAGTAAAATCTTTACTAAATTAATTACACTGATGCATCTTTTTGTCTTTTTGAACTCTACCATACAATTGAGAAGTTTGATATGTTAAAGATTTACCACATACTTTATATTCATAGGTTTTTACTTCCATATGCATTCTTTACTATAATTATAATGAGGAATCAGAATTAAAGGCATTATTAAGTTGTTTGCATTCATAGGGTTCAACTTCAATATGGGTTCTTTTATGTGGTTGAAGATACCTGTGGTGCTTCATTTAGCACAGGTTCACATTTATTACATCTTTTCCCCATACGTGTTTTTTTTTACATTTTTGAAGAAAATGGAAGGGCTCAGAGTTTAATAACACTTACTGCATTCATACTATTTTCCTATAAAATAAATCATAATATATTTTCAATGTGAACCAGGACACACAACAGCTTCCACCATTCTTATACTCTGATGGATTTTCTCCACTGTGAGTTTGTTGATTAATTCACAATGAAGTTAGAAATCAAGATTATTGTAAAGTTGTATCACAGTCAACAAGTCCATAATGAGGACTACTACATATCTTCTAAATGATCTGGGACAGATATGTACATTACTTTTCTCAATACCCTTTTGGCTCACATTGCTTATATCCATACTGACATATGATATGCCTATGAAAGAATAACAAAGAGAAGGTTTTCACATTGTATTTACAATGTTCAGTTCCATTCCTCATAGAGAAGTGGTATAGAGATTGAAATTTCTCCACAACAACAACCTTCTTGACTCTTGTAAACTGCTCCCCTCACTGTATTTGGAACTCACTGCAAGAGTAGGAGTAACATCAGCTTTTTTATAGACTATTTCCTTCTTGGAAATTCTTGGACATACACTGATCACCTAGACAACATGTAAGATCTTTGCAATACCTGAATGGTATGAAACTAAAACAATTGACAGTTTTGTAACATGACATTATCATGGTTAAATAAAATGGTGATATCTGTTAAGTCATTAATTCCATTTCTTGTTTCTAACAGAAATGCTTTGCAAGTATGGATCAGCTACCTGATATTGAAACAAGTAGTGTTGTGAGAATTTAATAATCAAGACACTTAAAGCTACTTTAATTTTTCCCTTGCTTTTCATTAGAACTTCCAGGGCACATAACATTACTTCAGAGACACATTTGCATCAGCTTTCACATGAATATTACCTTGCATGTCTTCTAAAGTGTTGACAATATTCCTCAATACTCTGGTTTTCCCACTTGTAGCCTAAAATATAGCAACAGAAAATGTGTGATATGCTATTGGAAAATGAGCAAAATATATTATCCTTGGAGGACCTTAGTACCAGGCCTGATTTATTTACATTTTTCCTCTTTCACAAACAACATCACAAAAAGCATCAACAACCAAGAAACACTTGTCTACTTACTATAACAATTAAAGAAAAACTCAGTGTTACCTATAGCAGTGAGGTTCCTGTAGGTTTCTACCATCACATCTTTGTAGAGACTCTTCTGGGAAGGATCCAGCAAAGCCCACTCTTCCCTAGTAAAGTTCACATGCACATCCTCATAGGTCACTGCATCCTAAAATATTCCATAAGTATGTATTATAGAAATCATAATACTGACAGCATTGAAAAGGTTTTCTTCATTGACTATATATTCAAATAATTCTGTGTGTTTCCTACACTTCCGTGAAACAGAAGTTCTAATGTAATCATTTAGTCATTTAGAAGAAGTCTTAAAACGAGGTTCACCACTGTCATATATGATCCCACTGAACAGGATATAACTTACAAGAGAAATATCTACTAACATACACACACACACACACACACACACATACACACACACACACACGGAGAGAGAGAGAAGTAAAGACATCAAGAGTACTGAGTACCCATCAGAAAAATTGTATAAACATTTTCTAACTATAAAGTAAGGATAGATAAGTGGGTTATTTTAACTTAGGCCTTTAATTCCATCACTCAAGAGGCAGAGGCAGGTAAATCATTAAGATAGAGGCCTGCCTGGTGTAGTTAGTTCCAGGACAGCCAGAGTTCCATAGTAAGGCCATGCCCACAATTAAATGAATGTACAAATGAGAGACAAAACTCAGAGGGTCTCACAGAAGTTACTGCAAATAGTTATGCATAAACTCCACTTCTATATTTATCCCACAGGAACCTGAATTGCCTCAGTTAACTGTAAAATTAATTAGATCTTGGTAAAAGTGAGTGCCTGTTTGAACAGTTACAGATGGACAGATGAAAATTGAAATAGCAAGTCAACATGAAAAAATAGTACAGGGCAGGAGAGAAGTCTCAGTAGCTAAGACCACTTCTTGTTCTTGAAGACTTTGTATGTTCAATAGCCAGTACTTTCATGGCAGCTCGTAATTATTCCTAACTCCAAGTTCAGAGGTCCTGAGGCCATCTTCAGACTGCCATGAGCATCAGTCACCCCATATAGTATGTATCTGTGCTTGCAGGCAAAAAAAAAATCATATTTATTCAAAAAATTTCAAAACTACAGAGAAGGTGGCAAGACTGTCACACACCTGTCACCCCATGACTCTGAAGGCTCATGTAGTCTTAAGGTCATGGATATATGGCATCTTGCAGTATAGAATGATATCCTGTAACAACACTCAAAAGTCAAAATGTGAGTAAAGCTGAGCACAAAAGCATATGCTGGACATGCACGAAAGCATACATTCCAGGCCAGTCAGTCAGTAATATAGAAATGAACAAGCAGGCTGTAGTAGTGAACTACTTTAATGCCAGCTCTTGGAATGCAGAGCCATGCCCATCACCAGGTTCCAGGCCAGCCTGGTGTACAGAGTTACATTCAGGTAAGCCAGGACTACACAGAGAATCCCTGTCCTTGAAGAAAAGGATGTATTTTAAAAATGAAAAACAAACAAACAAACAGTCTAGCAAAATGGCATAGCAATAAAAAGCAATTGTTCCTACTATATCTTATGTAATTTAGAGGTCTCGTCTATAATGGTGGTGTAGGCATGACAGTAGAAGAAATAGGTTGAATGATCAGTGTCAACCACAGGAAGGTAGACACAAAGCATAGGATAAGGGGTGAGGCCACAGACCCACAAATCCCTTCCCTGGCAAGGGAACTTCCCAAGAGAGGCTCCTAACACTAAAATATCCCACCAATAAAGAAACCCACCAATGAGAGATAAAGATTCAAATACATCTTATTATCTGAGAGGATTTTCTACCAATAGACTATATTCCAATCAACGTCATTATAGGCTTATACCTATCCAGTGATAAAAGTGCATTTAATCTTACTTTAAGTGTCCCCATATTCTGGAACATGCCTACAAGTCAATACACTCTCCCACTCTATTTCTCATTCTCAGAAATTATAACACCGATTTGAATGTTTCCACATCACTCAACTGTATGATCTCCACACTAATCCTGAAAGAATGCTCATTACCACCATTGTGGCCTAAAGACTGGAATTGACATTAAGAATTGGTAAATATTGTTCTAGCACCTTATACAGAAACCAGTGATTTTTACCTCCCTGACAAACAATGCCTGGTGCATTGAGATAAGGACTGCAGTGTCTTATGAGACACTTTCATCCAGACATCGAAGAACCTGAGGTAGGATAAGATTTGTGGAGATATGGCTGCAGAGTTGGAAGGAGGAGGTTCTGCCCATTACCGAAATGAAGAGTTCAGACGAAAAAGGGAATTCTGGTGATAAAAGCCCAGGTTCAGGTCAGAAGGGGGGGCAACTTTTCCATGTGAGTCACCTACAGCTTGCAGATCTCCCTGTAAACCTTCTTTGGTACTGGTTGGCTATGATACGAATATTTGAACAGCATAGAGTTACTAGGGTTAGAAGGCCAAGGCCTGATCTTGACTGAAAATCACTGGAGGTCAGATTCTGCCGGTCTGGACAAATCCCAAACTGAACCTGAGCTGCAGTGGGGATGGATACAAGAGGCCTTCCAAAAGCCCCCAGGCCTTGCGCTCTAAGGCAAAGCTCATCAGAGGCCCGCGCTCTGGACCTTCTGCCTCAAAAGTGAGTGGCAGCAGAGCACTCATTTGCCACTGCCCTCCCACCTTGACGTTTTTACATTCCAGCCCAGACCCTGGGGAGAGGGGAGAAGAAGAAAACTGAGCCTGGGCTGGCAGGGACTGTTTGCTGGGGGGTAGGGGGGGAGGCGGGGAGGCTGCCTGAAGGAACATCCTCTTGAGGTTCCCTGCAAATGCATCCCAAATGCATCTCACAAAGAAAACAATGTTGAAGAATAATTTAATGTCTGCTTCCTACCACATTGACTGTGGCACAAGGTTTAGCAATTGCCCTTTCCACCTGCCCCAAACCATGCACACCTGAGAAGTCACTGCAGCTCATAAACCCATTTTGTACCCTGGAACTGAATTTCCCCGAATCACACTGTTGTGGCTGTAGGAAGCAGGAAGTGAAAGTCAAGTATTGCTGAAGGATGATTCCCATCACAGACTTTCTACCACTTTCTAAACTATTTGTAAAATTTATTAAACAAACCTGAATGTGGAATGTAAAGTTCCTATCTTGTAGAAACCAAAGCCTCCCTTTTTCCAGTCTGGCCCATCTCTAGGGAATATCATTACTTTGATACTGACTGAGCTTATCCCTGTTCACAATGTCAGCTGCTGAGATCTGTAATCTAACACACAGTTTCAGCCAGTCAGTGGCTTGTGTCTCAAACCTCTTAGCTGACATCACTGTTTCAACAGGAATTGCTCATATCTGCATAGGAGAGTTCCTCAATTAGAAATTCAATATTTATTGGCTCAAGCTATCCTCTGCAGATTGTACACTCCCCGATCTGGATGGTTTCATTCACAGGGCATGAATTAATACACCTTGGGAAATTACATAGAAAGTCGTTCAGTCTGCCCCAATCTTGTCCTTCACAACAGTGACTCTGTGATGGACTGCCTTAAACATCAGTCTCTGCTCTAGGTATGGCCTACCCCATTACCCTCTTTAGTGTACAAAATAAATGATTCCTCCTATTTTGTTCTAAAGGCAGAAACCATGTTCCATATACAAGTCCAATTCCTGTTTGTGCAATGCACCCTCTACTACATGATTCAAATAGGTAATTTTAAAACTATAGTGCTACTGTCCTTTAAGCTAAGTATTTAGGAGGTTTAATCAGCAGACAGCAAAGTCACTCCTTGAGGAGCTACAGACTGGTGTCAAATTCACCCAAGTCAATGTAACAGAGCTTGTATCAGAAACAGTTTTTGAAAAGGAAAGAGGTGCAACTGTTCTAGAATTAATATGTGCTTCCAGGGAGAAAACACTGCACATGTTTAAAAAATTAATAAAATAGAATTTCTTTAATAAGAGTGTGCACGGCCTTCTGCCTACTGCTCAACAAGGAGCCAACCTAGAACAGATTTTGCATTTCACGTATGCTGCCATCCTTAAACCTCTTTTCGGTTCAGGCCCCAGGTTATATTTTGAACAATTTAAGCAGGGAAAGGAGTCTGCAATCCACCCACTCAGGCAGATGGGAGATTTACAGAGCAAAGATATTCCCAGAATACAAGTGGACAAAAACTGAAGGTCATCCTTCAGTGACAGGGTGCTGACATGGAGGTTCCAGGAAGATGGGATGAAAGAAAAGCTACAACCTGGCGTCAGAAGTCTGGTACAACCTGTCTTAAGCCAAGCAAGCTTCTGACGAAGAATAGCATGTGTATAAAATTCTAGGAAAGAAATGTAAGGAAATGGGAAGCTTCTATGAAGACAACAGAAATTATCCTACAGTGGGAAAGACTCAGGAGGAGGCTGAGCAAACCATGTGGCATAAGAGAAACATAGGGTGTCCCCAAAATATTACTGATCAAGTCCACAGTAGACTTGGGACTCATAATCAGAGACCCATGTGGTTGGGAGAGTTAGAGTGCTCAGGATCTGAAGCAACCCCTCCCCAAAGGCCCTGGATACAGACCATTACCAGCTCTCCAAAGCATATTCCTGGTTTCAAAGAAGGAGCTGATTTTGCTATGTACCTCAGGGCCTTAGGAAAAGCTGCCAAGGGCGAGGATGCAGGCTGTTCTTGGCTCTACAGGCATGCTCCAAGGTTGGAGAAGGAGCTATGTTCCCTCTGCATACATTAGGGCTTCATGGAAAGCCTCACTTGAATAGGCCAGACCTCAACACAGAATTTTATCTTTTCTAATAATTGTCACCCAGTGTCATGTTGCCCATTCCACAGCACTATCCTTTTTTAGGAATGGAAGTTTATGGAACACCAGTCCTTAACGTCTGTTTTGACAGTGGAATCCTCTTTGAGCACCTTCGTAGAGGCTTGCTCTTGGATCAGGGTTCTCTCTTTTGTTATGGTTTGCCGCCACGTGCCTGGTTAGTCCTGGTGAACATACAGTTATGTCATAGCATCTTAATCCCTAACAGGCCTGGCTAGCCTAGTACTGATCTTTTGGGACTTTTAAAGTCAGCCTGCCTTTAGTTCAACTTTATTTTATGTTACTTACTTTCTCCTAAGCTTCGGTAAATCCTTTACATCATCAGGTCTACTGTTCTATATCACATCGTGGAAGTGAAATACTATCCAACACATGAGATACTGTCTAATATCTCAAAGAAAATTTAACTCCACGTAGACTGTTTACCTACACATCAAATGTGAAGTGCAGAGTTCTAGAAGACAGCAGAGAAACTAGGCTTTCCCAAGTCGGCCACCGATCTTCCAAGACACCAAAAGCATGGTGGCATTAATAACCAAGACGTTTCTACACAGGTCCCTTGTTTCTGGTCATCCAAGAAATTCCTTTCCCCAGGTCAGATATTTATACAAAGGCTACCATTTCTTCAAGGGATTGAAGAAAATTCCTACTTTCAAAAACAAAATCAAAAACAGTCAAACTCCTTATCTGGTAAGGTGTACATGTGGCTCTTCTAATAGCATGACTGTGTACCTATTAGTTTGTCAAGGTCTGTGATAGCCTCTATGCTAGCTGCTCAGAAGCCACACCCCAGCTCACAACCCCTTTTCTTCTGTTCTCATTTAGCCCCGGAAATATCTCCTGTTTCTTCCCCTTGCTTTTTCCAATGAGCATAGTAAAAACTGCTTTTTACGGAATGTAAAGATATCTTAGTCAGGATACCCCCAACACCCAAGGTTGTACCAGATAAACAGAATTCAGTGAGATCATTCACTAAAGATAACCAGACACAGTCCTAGAACCCCGACACCCACTGGACAGTCTATAAGCAGAGGTCAAGAGCAATGCTCTGCTCTGCTCATCTGGTGAGATGCCACCTTGATCTGTCCTGTGGCTGTAGAGTCTTCCCCAGGATACTGATGCTTGAAGCAGAGACTTTTGAAGCAGAGACTTCTATTAGAGTCTGGACCTGACTCTCATGAGATGAATGGCACAGGTGAGCAGCCCTGGGGAGACAGGGTTAGTCTGGCAGGTAGGAATTTGGAATGTGAACCTTGTGAGGACCCTCAGCATAATAAAATACAACTTTCGTTCAATTGTGTCTATCCACCTTCTTGTTCTTGACCGGAGACAGTCTTGCTAGTTTGGAAGAGACTTTCCCCTTTCACCCACAGAGCTGCACTTTTGGTTTCTTGACCGCACCCATTTTCATTCCCCCCTGCTCCCAGTGCTCTAAGCTGATGCAGCCTCCAGAGTTACCTTATTCAAAGGGAGCTGCACACACTTTATAGGATGCCGTTTCCCGCTGCCTGCTCCCTCCCAGCCCGTGGAGGACCCACCACGTGGCTCCCAAGGATCAGGCATCAGCTCCTCCGCACATGAGCAGAGCAGACCTCACTCACCATGCCGCTGTTTTCAAGCTCTTCCACTCTCTGCACACAGCTCCCCTCAACAGAGTTCACCTCACCGAACTCCAAACCACTCCTGCTTGCTCAGCTGTTGATCCCAGTCTGCAACAAGGAGCCTGGGAGAGCCCTCCTCTCCTTCTGACTGGTGGTCTGCTAGAGATCCTGATTGGCTCGTGAGGTCTGAGTGACAAGAGCATCTCCCATAGGGTTAGAGTATGCTCAAGGACAGAACACAGTGGGATCTGGCCAAGGCTTTCAAGCCAGGCTCAGACCTTTCCCAGGTCTGCAGAGATTTGCATTTCAATAGCACTTGCACCTGGCCTCCCATAGCTGATTCTTCTGTCTTCCAGCTCTGCTTAGACACTTCCCCTCCTCCTCCTGGATACAAGATTGTTAGTTTGCATAGCCCTTCACACAGTGTGGAGTGGAGTAATATTTCTGTATCTCAGGTACAGTGGTGCCCAAAATATTAACAACTATAGAAAGATTTGAGGACACAAACAATATTTTTGTTCTGTGGTTTCACGCTGAGTTCAGGTTAACTGCAGTAGGCTCAGGGACTTCAGACAACCCTGAGAGAAAAGCAGGAGCCAGAGCACAAACAGTCTTTTACCTGTAAACTAGATGTTGACTCCATTCTGTAGGGGTTTTCTTTCTGAAATCCAAGTCAATCTCTTGAAAAATGAATAATAATGAAAAGGATAGTCTCCAAGTTAACATGAATACATAGAGAGAACTAGGGCAAGGAAGAATGTGGTGATATTGTCTTCCCCAAAATATTGTGCACCCTAATAAATTTGTCTGGGGTCAGAGAACAGACATCCACTAGATACAGAGGTTAGAAACAGTGGCACTCACACCTTTAATCCTAGCATTCCAGAGGCAGAAATCCCTCTGTATCTCTGAGTTCAAGACCACATTGGAAACAGCCAGGCAAGGTGACACACATCTTTAATCCCAAGAATTGAGCCTTTAATCCCAGGGAGTGATGGCAGAAAGTAGAAAGATATATAAGGCGTGAAGACCGGAAACTAGAAACATTTGGCTGGTTCAGCTTTTGGGGCTTTAGAGCAGCACAGTTCAGCTGAGAGCCATTCAGATAAGGACACAGAGGCTTCCAGTCCAAGGAAACAGGATTAGCTGAGAAGTTGGTCAGGTGAGGTAGCTGTGGCTTGTTCTGTCTCTCTGATCTTCCAGGGGTCACCCCAATACCTGGCTCTGAGTTTGCTTTTATTAATAAGACTCTTTAAGGTTCCCGCTACAGAAGAATAATGCTTTTTTGTTTGTTTGGTTGGTTGTTTTTGTTTTTGTTTTTTCCGAGATAGGATGTCGCTGTGTAGCTTTGTGCCTTTCCTGGAACTCACTTGGTAGAGCAGGCAGGCCTTGAACTCACAGAGAGCCACCTGCCTCTGCCTCCTGAGTGCTGGGATTAAAGGTCTGTGCCACCCACCACCGCCCGGCCAGAAGAATGCTTTTGGTGAGTCTGGTTATTAGTCGACACAAAAAACTAGCAAACGACAACAAATAAAACAGAAGTATTAATTAAGGTTCTCGAGATAGACAGGACTGATAGAATGAACCTCTCTTGTATGTGGAAAGAGAATTTAATAGAATGGTTCACTGGCTGTGTTCCAGCTAGACCAGCAATGGCTGTCTACCTACAGAAAATGGAAGATTCTAGTGGTTGTTCAGTCATTAAGCCTGGATGTCTCAGCTAATTTTCAGTGTACAGGGGAATTCCTAAGAAGTAGGCTTTCATGCCAGTCAAAGAAAAAATTTTGTGAGTCAGATCTAAGGCAAGCAGGCAAAGAGAGAGAGAGAGAGATCTCACTTTTTCAATGCCCTTTATGTATTTAGGCTGCCCACAGATTGTGTGACCCTGATTAAAATAAAAAGTATATCTTATCATACCAACAGACCAGGATTAATGGTGGATTTTCTTACTTCACATGGTTTAATAGTAAAAAAATCCCTGACAGGTGCATGTAACTGTCTGGATTTTTGTTAATTCCACATATGGTCAAGTTGACTACCAAGAATAGCCATCAGAACAGCCAAGGCAAAAGAGCTAAGAAAGATTTCTTACCTGTGGCAGGCATGGAGAGCATGGGAGCCATTTCCAAAGCAAAGCCTTTCTTCAATAAAGAAAGAATGGGGATTTTACAAGGGAAGTCTGACATGATAGCTTGCTCAGTGGAGAAGTCCATTTGAAATCTAAAGACCAAATGAAAGTTCACAAATGGGCAGCAGGTACCTTTATCCAGTAAGTGACTTGACTGGCCCTTATTCGGGTTTAAAAAATATTCCCTTATGTGATAGGGAATCAGAGCCAAGAAATCAGAGGAAAATTTATGGGAGTCATGTTGGTTTCTTAGGGATAGAATTTAAGTCATCCAACTTAGCACCACCTATCCTTATCTACTGAGCAATGTCTCTGGCACTCAATGGAATTTCTGAGAGTCTGTTTATAAAACTGTTATAAACACTGGGTTCTGGAGAGATGGCTCAGGAATTAAAAGCACTTGCTACTCTTCCAGAGGTCCTGATTTCAATTCCCAGCAACCACATGGTGGCTTACAACCATCTGCAATAGGAAGCCCTCTTCCAGCTTGTAGATAAATATGCAGAGCACTCATCCATAAAGTAAATACATAAATAAAACAATTTAAAACGCTGTTATAAACATGTTTTTGTTCATTCTCCAAAATAAAGTAATACATACACAAAAGATGGCATATTATGAATATCAGTTTAGCTTTCAAGTAGTATTTATTACTCAAATTTCCCTAATTTACTGTATGCTTGGATGGTAATACTGTTGGTAGTTTTAAAGGTGATTCAATGTCCACTGGTGGAATATTACTACAAATGATATTTAGGCACCAGTGAGAAGACTCAGGAGGAAATTGCATGTGATGTGCAAGGCTGGTAACCTGAGCTTGATATTCAGGACTCACATGAAGATAGTGGAGAGAACTCCACAGCATTATCATCCAGTCTCTCCATATCTGCCTTGGCCTACATGCCCATAGTCACACCATACACACAAACAACAGAGGGATTTGTTTAAAAAAAAGAAAAAGAAAAGAAAAAGAAAAAGAAAAAAAAAAGGACCTCAAAAGGCTTGAGTATTATTATTCCCTTCAGTATGCCTTTGTTCTTGTCTATAAAGACTAATGTGTAATGTTGAGGCTTTTCTACATATTGTTTGTAACTGTATGAATTTTTTCATGTACTGAATGTTACTGTTTACATGCTAAGGTTTTCCCACATTATTTACATCCATAGGGTTTCTCACCAGGATGAGTTATTTTCAGTCTTTGAAGATAACTGTGACATGTGAAGGCTTTATTGAATTGAATATATTCATGTGGTTTCTCTGCTGTTTGACTAGTTTGTTCTTTGAAGATGAATGTGGAATGCAAAGGCTATGCAAACTACATTGACTACATGTAAATGTTTATCTCCAATTTGACCTTTGCAACTCTTGACTGAGTTTAAACTAAATAGTATGACAGTTCTACAGAACTGATCTCATGTTGATTCAAACAGTGACAGTTCTTAAGATAGGGTACTGGTATCGTATCATATAGAAATGCCTTGCAAAACTGAGAAGCTACCTTACAATGAGGTACATGGTTTTATAAAACATAAAAATTATTAATCCATTTAAGCTGTGCTTTTTTACTCTGTTGCATGTATTCCAACTTCTGGGGCACATTAAAATTTCATCAGAGGGATATTTGTATCAGCTTCCATATGAAAATTACCTTCCATTTCTTCTAGAATTCAACAAGGTTCTTTATATCATGGTCTTCAAGTTGTATCCTAAGATATAGTACTAAATGTGTAATGTATAGTTTTAAATTATGGAAATTAAATTTTCTCTCTCCAGTGAACAATAAAGCATGATTTATTTATTCACCACATGTTCCCCTTTCCACAAGCAAATTACAAAATGGCACAGATAACCAAGAATCATTTGCTCCTCTATTTAGAATATGAAGGAAGACTCACATTCTTGCCTAAAGTGGTGAGATTCCTGCAGGTTTTAAGCAGTACACCTTTATATAGACTCTTCATAAAAGGATCCAGTAAAGCCCACTTTTCCCAAGTTAAGTTCACATGAACATCATCATGGGTCCCAGAATTCCAAAATACCCCACACATGTACATAACAGTATGGGACAGAGTGCAAATGTATACAAATATATTCTTCATTAAGAATATGTGTACATAATTCTGTGTACTTCATGACACAGTTCTGATGTAATCAACAACTCACTTTAGAAGGAAATAGAAAAGGAAGATTGTTCCTGTCATTTCAGGGCCAAACAATTAAGATATGACATTGAAATAGTAAAGCATAACAACAGATATTCAGAAGCTTGCAAATAAATCAAAAGCATAGAGTATATATAGAATTAAATGACAATGAATGTACAACATACCCAAACTTATGAGGCACTATGAAAGCAGTGCTAAGAGGAAAACTCATAGCACTAAATGCCCACATAAAGGATTTAGAGAAATCTCACACTAGTGACTTAACCACACTGAAAATCTCTAGAACAAGAAGTTCACCCAGGAGGAGTAGAAGGCAGGAAATGATCAAACGCAGGGATAAAATCAATAAAATAGAAACAACGAGAGCAATACAAAGAATCAATGAAAGAAAGTGTTGGTTCTATGAGAAAATCAATAAGATAGACAAACTCCTATCCAAACTAACCAAAAGGCAGAGAGAGAGAGAGCATCCAAATTAACAAAAGCAGAAATGTAAAGTGGGGTATAACAACAGACACTGAAGATGTCCAGAGAGTCATCAGGTCTCACTTAAAAGACATGTACTCCGTAAAATTGGAAAATCTAAAAGAAATGGACATTTTTCTTCACAGATACTACACACCAAAATTAAATCAAGACCAGGTAAACAATTTAAATAGACTTAGTACCCCTAAGGAAATAGAAGCAGTCATTAAAATTTTCCCAGCCATGGAAAGCCCAGGGCCAGATGGTTTCAGCACAGAATTCTAACAGAATTTCAAAGAAAAGCTAATACCAATATTCCTCAAATTGTGCCAACAAGAGAAACAAAAAGAACATTATCAAATTCTTCTTATGAGGCTACCCTGATATCTAAACCACACAAAGATGCAACAAAGAAAGAGTATTACAAACCAATCTTCCTCTTGAACATTGATGCAAAAATACTCAATAAACTACTAGTAAACAGATGTCAAGAACACATAAAAAAAAAATCATCCCCCTTCTTGGTCTTATCAGCGTTCTTGGTCCAGACAGAGCTGACAGATTCAGGAAGCCTCTCTCTAGTCCAGATGGAAGCTCTGGGCCGGATGGGCACTGGGGGCTGATCTCTGAGTCTAAGACAGTGGCTGGGGTCTCGGGCAGATGGGTGTGAGAGCAGGGCGTGGAGATTGCAGGGTCTCCTGGGGGGCTTGGAGAATGGGAACCTTCTAGGTGGGAGTGTGGGGGTCCTGCCTGATAGCCAGAGCCTGTGGCCAAGTTGGGCAGGCCTTCCTGGAATGGCTGGTGCCCAGGGATGGGACCTAGGGGCAGGCCTCTCTGGGAATTGTTGAGACCAAGACTGGGAAAAGCACAGGGACAAATAGCCAAACTAATGGAAACACATGAACTATGAACCAAAAGCTGAGGAGCCCCTAACTGGATCAGGCCCTCTGGATAAGTGAGACAGTTGATTAGTTTGAACTGTTTGGGAGGCACACAGGCAGTGGGACCCAGACTTGTCCTTAGTGCATGAGCTGGCTGTTTGGAACCTTGGGCTTACACAGGGACACTTTGCTCAGTCTGGGAGGAGGGGACTGGACCTGCCTGGACTGAATCTACCAGGTTGAGCTGAATCTTCAGGGGAGTCTTGGCCCTGGAGGAGATGGGAATGGGGGGTGGGCTGGGGGAAAGGCGGGGGTGGGAGGGGAAGGACAGGGGAACCCATGGCTGATATGTAAAATCAAATTAAATTATAAAATAAAAAAAATACACAGGAAAAAAAATCATCCATCATGACCAAGTAGGTTTCATCCCAGAGATACAGGGAGTGTTCAACACACAAAAATCTGTCAAAGTAATTCACCACATAAAGAAACCGAAGGAAAAATACCCACATGATCATCTCATTAGATGCTGAAAAAGCCTTTGACAAAATCCAATGTCTCTTCATGATAAAGGCCTTGGAGAGATCAGGAATACAAGGAACATTCCTAAATATGATAGAAGTGATATACAGCAAGCCGACACCCAACCTCAAATTAAATGGAGAGAAACTCAAAGTGATTTCCACTAAAATCAGAAAATAGACAAGGCTGTCTACTCCCTCCATATCTATTCAATATAGTACTTGAAGTTCTAGCTAGAGCAATAAGACAACAAAGGGACATCAAGGGGATACAAATTGGAAAGGAAGAAGCCAAACTTTTGCTATTGGCAGATGATATGATAGTATACATAAGTGACCACAAAAATTTCACCAGGGAACTTCTACAGCTGACAAACATCTTCATCAAAGTGGCCAGATTCAAAATTAACTTAAAAAAATCAATAGTCCAATGATAAATGGGCTGAGAAAGAAATCAGGGAAACAACACCCCTCACAATAGTCATACATGTTAAGGGCCTGCTATTGTAGAGTTGCTGTGCTCTAATGGAGATAAGTTTTCCTGGTCGTTATTGATTGTGTTGTTAGGATGGAACCTAGGCATCTGAGATTGGGAAGATTATGATTCTTGGTGCTGATATCTGGCCTTTCTTTTGTTGGGTGAGTATTTTGTTACTTGGTTTCTTTACTTTCTTATTCTTGGGAGAGTTTATTGTCTGTAAGATTAACCTAGTAGGACAACCTTCTGGGGTCCTGTGGGTCCTGAACTGAGGATTCCAGGTAAAATGTGTTTCTGGGTATTGAGACACAACACTTACGAATGCATATTGTTTGGGGACAATGGAGGGGCTTCACAACAGGGCAGAAAGCAGGATGTTCCAATAGGATCTGTTAAATTAGTCCCCTGGAAGTGCATGTAGACAGAGGAATGGACACTGCTAGAGAGCTAGGGATGAGACTGGAGGATTGGACATGGAGTAATAGTGTGAAGATCTCTTACTCTTACCCGACAGAGCTGAAAATGATTTTGACTTTCTGTTCCTGTTGGCTTGACCTCCATAGTTCTGGGATGGTAGGTGTGCCACTACACCTGGCCTTCTGTTGTTATCATTTGAAGCAATGTCTCACTGTGCAACTTGAGCTGGAATGGAACCCACTAAGTAGTCCAAGTCCTCCACAATACACAGACAGTTTCCTTATCTCATCCTCCCAATTTCTGGGAATATAGGTTTGAACTATCATATCTGCCTTCACTTATTATTCTTTAATTTTTTGAAATAAAATTCATTTATTTATTTGTGTGTGAATGTGTGTATAGGAGGATGTCAGAAGTTAACTGAGAAAAATTAATTCTCTCCTTCCTCCATGTGGGAGGAACTGAACTCTGGTTAACTAGAGTACTGGCAAGTGTCTTTACCTACTGATCCTTCTTTCTGGTCCCATTGATACTTGTTAATTTTCTCATTTCTCAGTTTGGTTACTTTTTATCCAATAATGTCACAAAATTATCATGGTCTTTCAGAGTCCCAACTAGGCATCTGTTGTCCTCAAATCACATCTAGATTGATGTGAGAGATTTTTCATCCTAATATTTCTAGTCTGCTTATCAAGTATTTTTTATTATTTTCTTATCTGATAAACGGTGTTGGGGTGTTTATCCATTGCCAGAAGGCTTTTATTTGAAATACACAAAAATTTGGAAAAAATCGCCAATGAAGCTTTAACAACATTATTTGTTTTGGAATCAAACTCAAATCATCAGTGTATGATGCAAGGTACTTTACCCATTGATCTATTTTTTACACCTCAATTGTTTTATATTTCATTGGTTTCAGTTTTATATTTCATTGGTCTTCATTATTTAATTCCATGTAGCATTTTGAGTTTTTCCAAGCCCATAAAGTGGATTTCTAAGTATTATTAGATTGCATTTTCATTTTCATCTAGTTCCAGAAATGTTTAAAAAATTTTAATTTGAATAATCATGTTTAAATACAATGAAATACAGTCATAAATGCTCCCCATTTCCCCTTCCACTGTTACAGTAGCCCAAGTAAAGCCTTCCTCCAAATATGTCTTTTCTTCACCATACTGATGCTGGTATTAACATTGTGATCCCCAAGACTTCCCTTCTTTCTGTTCCTCAGAAATATTATCCACCCTCATGTCTATGTGAACAACCTTCAGAGCCAGTATTTCCTTAATACTTACATGTTTTCTGGGGTAAAATTATCCTGTCTGATATAGGGATGCTTTAACACTGATATATCACTCAATGGCCATATCAGTTTGAGTATCTCATCTGAGATTCTTCCAATTGGTGTCAATCATGTCATGGTGTCTGGGACATGAAGAGGCTCAGCTATCATAGATTTCCAGCCTAGGGTACAAATTGCATCTGGGCCTTCAGAAGTTGAAGTATGTAAATTTCTGTTTGTGAAGAGATTCTGTCTTTTCTGAACACTTACATGATCCTTCATAACAGATATGATATCTACAGATCATTGTGGTTATGAACATAAAATAGCAACAACAGGTCCATGAAAGGAAACATTTCACACAGTAGACCTGAGCAGACAGTAGATATATGTTCATTAGAGGTCAGTAGGGGGAGCTCATTCCCATGCCATAGCAGTAGGTTCAGGAATCCTGGTAAAGACAGACTTCCAACTTCACTGTTTGCAGAAGGGCACCAGGGTGTCTCACCCAGATTTCCACAGTTTAAGGGTTATCATTGAGCTTGTTGCCTGTGTGCATGTGTGCACATACATACATGTAGGTATGTATGTGTGTATAAGAAAGGTTCAGTCAAGTATTATCACTCTTAGTCACCTGTCTCATATGAGTCTAAGTGTCACACAGGACTTATTCCTGCAAGGTAGAAGAACCCTTAAAATGCTAATTATGGAGTGTTGGCAAGCACAAAGTCCACAGATCAGGCCTGAGTCCTTGGAGGAGAGCTACATGAAGGACCCATGAATGGGAGAAGAGATGTTCAGCAGGAGTTGACAGCACACAGCGTGTCAGAGAAAAATAGGGAGATGGATATTAAGTAGACAGTTCTCATGGTTGTGAAATGGCATCACTGTGTTTACAGACTTAAACATTCATCTGTGAGGGACTCACTGTTGTCATGGTTGTGAAATGGCATCACTGTGTTTACTGACTTAAAGATTCATCTATGAGGAACTCACTGTTGTCATGGTTGTGAAATGGCATCACTGTGTTTACAGACTTAAACATTCATCTATGAGAGATTCACTGTTGTCATGGTTGTGAAATGGCATCACTGTGTTTATTGACTTAAAAATTCATCTATGAGGGACTCACTGGTGCAATGGCAGCAAAACTGCTAATGGAGATCACCAACTACTCTCTTGGATTTGAGACCTGCTTCATAGAGAAGAGTCCATTCATAGTACTGTGAACTGGGTCAAACCCATGGCTGAGGATGCTATAGGTACTAGAAGAGAACTTTTGACTTGGTTTCACTCAATGGTCATGATGTCAACTGCCTTAAATATTTGTTTTTATCCTTAGGTTTATGCTTCTCCCACCCTTGGTCACAGAAGCTTCTTATTGCAGCTGGCAGTGTTTAATGGAGAGATGTGTTACTACTGTTCAAAGTGCTGAGAATAAGCAATTGAAACTACTGAAGTGTAGATGGGAAAGTTATACAAAGTCCCAATCCAAGGCTCATGGAATATTGTGGAGGAGGATGTAGATTGGATTCTGAGGCCCCATATCAAGCTAAAGAGCTATTGGCAGTTGATAGCTATGGGAAGGGAGATACCCATTTCATCAAAAGTGTGTACTTTGATATGTTCCTCATGACTAAGTGCATGACCAAACACCCAGACCCTTATGTGCTGAGCTTATTTTTAGTTGTCTTAACTGCAAACAGAAACTTTAACCTGTGAGGTATATTGCTCCTGATTTGGTCACACAATAAGCCCAGATTTTTATACACTAAAACAATATAATAAAAATGTTGAAAATATAAACTATTGACAGAAGAATAAAATCAAACAAACTATTGACTAGAAGAATAAAGGTGAAATAATACAGATAATGAAGTATATTTTTTCTTTTGAGTGTGTGAAACCAACTAGGATTGTGCTATCTTCCATCAACTGTCTCCCTCATTCAGAGGTAGGGAATAATGAGGGTAGTCCAGGGAATGAACACATGTCACTAATTGCCTTGCAAAGTCTTGCCTGGACAGAGTGGCAGGAACCCACCCAGAGACTGATTCCTACTTGAGGGCAGACATTCCACAGTAGGGTGTGATTCCCTTTCTTCTACAAACGCTGGGTGAATTATTGAAAGTAAAGTCTGAGATCTCTCTGCAAGCATTCAGGAAAGTAATGGAAGCTTCATTAGAGCCCACTATCCAAAGTAATCATACTTTATTTTCCAAAATATTTTTGAGTAACAGGAAAGTTTTTGACAATCTTCAATGTGCTTAAGCAAATAATGCCATGAATTAGTTTCCTTGAGAGAATTCCTGGGTGTTTTATGAAATGATTTTTTTAAACTTCTGGAAAGAAGTCATCATGCATATAAATTGTAATCAAGGAGACAGCTCTAAGAAAAGTGATATAGTCTTCCCCACTGGATGTGCCATAGAGAGTTCTTGTTTTTATTCTATTATCTCAACTACAATGAGGAAGATATGAGGATGGAGGGGAGATTTCAGACAAATCCTTGGCCAGGTGGATCTGACAGTATTTGAAGGGTGTTAACATCAGGGAAAATAAGAACCAGTCACAGGAAAAAATGTTTTACAGTCCAGGTTTTCTTTGTCCTTATTTTCATTTTTTTTTTCGGTTTTAATTTTTTTCACTTGAGATCTTTCTTTCTTCAATATTTTGTCGTTTCTCGAGAAGGGTCTCGTTGTGTATATCTAGATAGATTGAAATGTATATTCCTCTTTCTCATGGTCCCAAGTGTTGGGTTACAAATGTGCACACGCTTCCCGGTCATGTGTTCTTTTTTGATGTTTTTTCTTGATACCTTTTAAGTTACATTTGCTTATTGTCAGGCGTACTGTATTGTGTAGATGATCAAAGAAGGAAGGTCACTCCAAGATGAATTTTAGGCTATCTGACAACAGTTGGCAGCTTCTTATGGACTGAATATTGAACAGCCATGCAAAGTTTATTCATTAATTACACAAAAGTTGGTTTTTTTTGGGGGGGAGGGTAAAAACAAGTTTCACATACCAAAGTCCCTTGTTGTAATCTGTATGTTTTGCTCAAGGAAAGCATCATAGCTTTGCCACTTTAGTCTTTATTGTGTATTGTTTGCAGTACACAATAATTCAAGATATCCAGGTTTGCCAAGATAGTCTTCTGACCAAAGTCATGCAAAATCTGTAAGGCTGCTTCAGAAAAACAACTCTATAAATCACAGACAGCAATTGCTGTTTTCCACAATGATTTCCTCATGATCAAAGCACTTTTAGAAAAAGCTATTCATTCTGAAATTAAATACACTTAAATACAGTGAAAAGCAACTATTCCGCTCTAATGTTTACCCTATTTACAATGACTCCACTAGATTTCTACTCCATTTCTACCTTTTGTTTAAGCTATTTTGATTGCATTGAAGATAATGTAGCCACACAGTAAAGACAGCCTTTTCTCTAACATGCTGTCTCATCAGAGCCCATAAACATTTTTCCAACAGCTGATACACGACCCAGGTATGCAAGCTGTTGTCCTTTGCTAAACTAAATCTCTTAGAGATCCCATCTCCATGACCATGACAAGACATGCTAGAGAATAGGAGGCATCGCTGGTATATAATCCATATATGATCTCATTCAGGGCTGCCAGGAACCAACCAGAATCACCACAGCAGCTAGAAGCAAAAGCCTACCAACAGCCCACACTTAGATAACCCAACCTATTGTTTAATAAACTAGCTTGCTTACAATCTTCCAGAGTCTGTGTCATTGCCTTTGCATCTGCTTACCCCCTGCCCCCAGGTGTCAGGGACAGCAAGATCCAAGCCACAGAGCCAGCATTGTCTCCCCACCTACTTAGTGTCTTTTTCTCTCTTGGAGCCTACCACACACTCCTGGACATCTCTCTGCTACTAAGACACTCCCATTCTCCCTCTATTGGCTATGCCTTCCTTGGACTCTACAATATTGAAATCTTCCCTCTTGTTGAGTTCCCATTTTCAACTCTTACTTTTCACAATGACTCTGTTCTCTATCAATCAGATCATTCTTGGAGCTTATAAGAACCCTCACTCTGGTGTGGGGGACCAGCCCCCACACTTATTTACCCCAGGTCCTTCTGGCTTTCAAAGTCTCCTTTGAGAAATCGGGTGTTATTCTGATGGGTTTGCCTTTATAATTCACTTGGCCTTTTTCCTTTGCTGCCCTTAATATTCTTTCTTTATTCTGTACCTTTAGTTGTTTATTATGTGGCGAGGGGACTTTTTGGGGGCTCTAGTCTGTTTGATGTTCTATAAGCTTCTTGTATCTTCATAGGCATTTCCTTCTTTAAGTTGGGGAAGTTTTCTTCTATGATCTTGTTAAATATATTTTCTGTGCCTTTGAGTTGGTATTCTTCTCCTTCCCCTATCCCTATTATTCGTAGGTTTGGTCTTTTCATGGTGTCCCAAATTTCTTGGACATTTTGGGTCATGACTTTGTTGGTTTTAGTGTTTTCTTTGACTGATGAATCTATTTCTTCTAATGTATCTTCAACACCAGAGATCCTCTCTTCCATCTCTTGCATTCTGTTGGTTATACTTGCCTCTGAAGTTCCTGTTTGTTTACTCAGATTTTCTATTTCCAGCATTCCTTCTGCTAGTGTCTTCTTCATTTTTTCTATTTCCCTCTTCAGGTCTTGGACTGTTTCCCTTGCTTTTTCATTATTTTCTTTCAGGGACTTATTGTTTCCTTCTGCTTTAATTGTCCTTTCCTCTAGATTTTTATAGTGTTCTTCCCATTTTTTGTTTGTCTGTTCCTCCACTTTATTTTTGATTTCTTCTATATAAGGCTCTAGCCTCTTCATGATGTTACTTATAAGGTTGTTTTCTTCTGCTTCTTCCATTCCATGATGTTCAGGTCTAGCTGTTGGAGAAGGGCTAGGTTCTGGTGATACTGTATTGCTCTTTATTTTGTTGTATGTGCTTCTGCCTTGATATCTGAGTGGGTTCATTCTTGGTCTTATCAGTGTACTTGGTCCAGACAGAGCTGACAGATTTAGGAAGCCTCTCTCTGGTCCAGATGGAAGCTCTGGTCTGGATAAGAGCTCTGGTCCAGATGAGAGTGCTGGCCAGATAGGAGCTGGGAGGCTGGACTCTGAGTCTCAGGAAGTCCCTGGGGTCTTCTTATCTTGTCCTGATCGGAGCTCCTCTAGTCCAGATGGGAGTTCCGGGGTGGATGGGAGCTGGAGGATGGTCTCTGAGTCTCAGAGGTGGCTGGGTCTTGGGCAAATGGGTGTGGGGGCAGTGTGTGGGGATTCCAGGGTCTGCCTGCAGTCTTGGGAGCCTTCATGTGATTTTTTTAATGTAGTTCTTCAAACTATCACCTGAAGCATGCACTGCTCTCTGAATCTCAAATCTGTGGGTATTCACACCAAAGATATAGGAAACAGGTTAGATTCTGATAAATGGGTGATTGTGGATGTAGGTAGGCCTTTAGTTAACTTTGTTTCTGATCTGTCTGGGTCTGAAAATAAAGCAACATACTTTACCTTAAAAAAAACTGTAACAAAGAGTTAGCTTAAAACTTGTAACACAAGGTTGATCATCAAAAATCATTACATAGGTAATCTTAATTTGCTGCATCATGCTATAAGTGATCCTACTCTTGTTTATAAAATTGGATCTAGGAAAATAGATTTTTTTTTTAGATAGCAACAATGTGGCTCCCCTCCATCTTAGCTGATGACCTCATCAAATGGAAGCAAACAAGTGTGTGGTAGCCATCTCTATTAAGGTTAAAAAGAGTACATGTCAAAAAACATCATGATCATCTTTTAATGATAACCATGTGGTATAAACCAATTATGGCAGTAATCTTAAGCATTAGTCCCGCTGAGCCCCTTGGTGTAGCATGGTATCTCATTTAGACCAGGAATGCAATAGGTATCCAGAGTGTTTTGGATTAGGACAGAATTTTGTATGATGATGAATTCCTATGGTTATAAAGGTAGACTCAGGTTAACAAAAACTGATTTGGAGATTTATGTCTAACTATCTGTGTCTTTGCTAACTGTCCAAATCCAGACTATCAGAAAGTTTAAATAAGAAACAACATATGTTTTTAAAGTAGCATTCAAAAACTCCTAGGATCCACTCAGATGAACAGTAACTGGCAAGAAGATATACATACAGCTTCTTTGCCTTAATAAACTTAGTTAAGCTTTACCTATTTGGACAAATTGAGTCATACAAGAAATTGTGATATTCTGTAATTGTTCACTATGATAGTATGAAAAAAGTAAAGTTCCCAGTTTCTCTGTGAATTGCATGTATGTTTAAAACCAGTGGTTTCCAACATATGGATCATGACCTCTTGGGCAGTGTCAAAAGACCCTTTCACTGGGGTCACTTAAAACCATCTGCATATCAAATATTTTCATTAAAATTCATAGCTATAGCAAAATTACAGTTATGAAGTAATGAAAATTATTTTATTTGGGGTATGGTGTTAAAGGATCACAGCATTATGAAGTTGGAGAGCCATTGGTTGAATGCTTTATTTTTATGCCAAAAGATCTTCAACTGATGCACCTAGGTCTTACACGGGGACACTTTGCTCAGCCTGGAAGGAGGGGACTGGAACTGCCTGTACTGAATCCATCAGGTTTAAATGAATTCTCAGGGGAGTCTTGGCCCTGGAGGAGATGGGAATGGAGGGGAGGGGATGGGGGAAAGGTGGGGGTGGGGGCCGGAGAGGGGAGGACAGGGGAACCCATGGCTGATGTGTAAAATTAAAACACAAATATAATTTTTTAAAAAAGGGGGAAAAAGATCTTCAACTGAATCTTCAATACAAAATTTTAAGGGTTAAACTTAACAGGAATGTTAAAGTTGTTTTTCTTGCTGAGATGGTGTTCAGCTGGTGTTGCCCAAACTATTGAATCCCCTTCTCTAAAATGTGGATGACTGTGAGCCTGCAGAGTGCTCTGCTACCATAGGTCATAGCTTCTATCAGGGTATCATAGAATCTGACTCAGCCCAATTGATGAGTTTTGGAATTTGCCTGTCAGGAAGAATAATCCTGGGTCTTAAGATATTCCCTAACCATATTTACATCTCAGATTTTTTTCTTAGTAGATATTCAAAGTTTAATAATCTGGTCAAAATCACTCACATGTGTGCCCAGTAGTTTCTCACTTGCTTGGTTCCAGACCCACTAATGTTATCAGCTATGGGCCATAACACCTTGCTTTTATGTATTCTCTTGACATTTTCTAATTTTGACATGGGGATACTAATGCTTCATTGTAAGCTACCTCTGAAAAGCTCTTGTTGAAAAGGAGAGACCTCAATATAGAATATGTCTGGCAACATCTCACTCTGTCATTTGTTAACACTAAATATTTGAAGAAGTCATATTAACATGACAATATGATTTAGATCCAAAAATTTCCATCAGTGTTGGTTCTCCTAAGTCACCGGTATCCTTTCCAAAGTTGCTTTTCCTAGTGATACTGGGCCCCAGTTTCCTGTTGAAGTTAAAGGTAAATGTATTCTCTCAGCACCCAAGGGAACAGAAGATGAAATGTGTTTATGTCCTTAATAAATTATATGATGTGAATTTAGCAAGAACATAGTACT